>NC_072471.1:13602998-13902998 GCF_027596085.1 Anoplopoma fimbria | reverse complement strand
GACTGCAGGGCAGCCAATAGAGAAAATAAATAAAAATGTGCCCTATTATTGTATAGCCCCTGTCAACTGCACACAAACTGACAGATTAAGAAATGTATGCCACTTAGGCTACTTTTAAACAATAAATAAAAGGTCAATTAAATAGAATGAATAAAAGTTTACTTAAAATATAAACTTTGAAATAAACAAAAAGTAGGCTATGCATTTTTACCTATTTTCTGACCTGCTGGGGAGCTTACTGAAACATGTATCCAGCGTTCGTTGTTTGCTGCTAACCGGTTTGTCTTCCTCCGCCGTTTTGTCTGATAACTCAGGATGGTGTCGAGTGATATGGGCACGTATGTTGGTCGTATTACCACAATACTTTATCTTTCCGTGGCATAGTTTGCAGACAGCATTGCTCATGTCTAACTCATTTTTTCCTCGTAAATTATGAAAGCCAAAGTTCTTCCAGACGTGCGATTTAAACTGTTGAGGTGCAGCATGAATCTCGGGACTAACGTCTGACATGTTTGCTGTCCAACATGTCAGCCTTTGTATTCCTACCTAGCTACCACGTGTGAAGCTGCGCTTCTAGCCGGAAGGAAATCATGAACGAATAGATTGCATTGCGCCATCTGTAGGATTATAAGCGGCAACGTTTTTTTCCGCCTTGAATAAAATAATTAAAAGTAGGCTACAGACAAAATATCGATTTGGGAGGCAGCGTGGCGATTTAAAAATCGTCACACACAAGAATTGCGATTCGTAACTGAATCGATTTTTTTTATTTTTTTTTTCATCCCTATACTTAGTGCAGTTTGACACTACAGCTCCCAGAATTCTAGGGGCAGGAAACACCTTTGACTACTTTGTCTGAGAATCTACAAAAGAACAACTGCTATATATTTTTTTCAAGACAGCCAAGCAAATTCACATTGTTTTTAAAAGGAAGTCAGTCAATAAGTTACCTTTTTCCATCAAGCCATGACCAGGCCCACGTACGATCTGATTTCAAACAAGTATTTTCCAAACCACATCACAGTAAAATGAGTCTCCTTGCTGAGGAGTTGTAGGTGTTCAGTCTGTCGCCTGCAACTCTTTATCTGACAGCTCACTGTGGCTGCCTGGCGTTGTTCCATTAAAGTGACCAGCTGTCAAAGAAAGGTGAAAATCTTGTTTTTGTAGTGTTGATGGCTATGAATGCTTCACAATAAATGCCACCCAATGTTTCGCCAGTTGTAAAGCATTTCATGTGAAGCAACAACAGTATGAAAGGTTTGCTTTGCATTGACAGTAACTTAATAAAGCTGTAGATGGTTAAACAGTTAAACAGTTAAACAGGATTACATGCATCATCTGCTGTAAAAATGAGCTTTGTCAATATTAAAAAACAACTATTTGGAGAACTCAATCATTCATAGTTAATATTAAAGACTCATTTCATAATTGAATGTCACCGTTTTTAAGAGCCGGCACATCTTGCTTGTTAATTTTAAGTCGCTCTAGATGAGACCATTATTTCGCCAGAAATATGAATTAGTTCCACTAATCTTCTCGTCTCCCCAGGGCAAATTTTATCACAGTTCAGTTTATAGTTCACTGTGTTTTGTTGTTTTTTCCACTGAGAAGATAAGAACAGTTCCCAAAGAAAAAAAGGGCATTAATGGCATGATAGGAAACTGTAACTAAGAATCATTCAAAACCTTGAAGTATGTGGTGGTTTGTGTTTTTTTTTTTTCCTCTAATGCATCAGGAATTAAACCAAGAAATAATTTGGGCTTCTTGGATCTCTTTCACACTCGGAGTGAACTGAGCATAGGCGTATTCTCTCTCCCTCCCTCTCTCTCGCGCCGATGTGTTTCCCTCCCTGCTGCTTAAAATAAAGCCGGGGCCCACGCTGTATGCTAAAGCAAACACACAGCTGAAGTTGATTGTCTCCTTTCCTTCACAGGAGACATGAGTTTCCATTCCCGATGGTGTATGTGTGTGTGGATACAATGACCCATGCCTTTTTACCCTTGGCTTTTGTTGTGATTTACCAGTGCTATTCTTAGGGCACTTAATTGGTGAATTTGTAACCATGTTTCCGAACACGAGATCACATAAAAAGGAGGCTAACACGCACACGCGCACGCACACACATGCAGTGGAGGTTGGTGATGGCCTTCTGCTGTATTACGCTTGTGTTTCCTTAAATTTTCCTCTGTTTTCCTCTTCCTTTTCTCTCTCCTCTCAAGTTCGTCATTTAATCCCTTCCTTTCATCTTTTTTCCACTTTTATTTCTCTGTTCTCCTTATGTTTGTGTGTATGCACACACCCCCCACAACAGACTAATCAGATTAGTTTGAAGGGCCAGCAGTTTGCTCTCAATCATTTAATAAATGCCAAAATATGTGTATTCACCTCTTTCTATGTAGACCAAGTGAAGTGGTGCAAGTCTGTCTGTGTGGGTAAGCTTCAGTAATTCAACTAGGAGAGGTGGTTCACTCGCAATAAAAAAACAACAACATATTTGCACGTACCACTTTGCCCGTCAATAATGTGCTTTTTTTTGCTGCAAAGCTTTGAAAAATACATTTGTCTCCGCACAACAGTGTGTTTCAGAGACATTGTTGTGGTTACATGTGCAGGATAATCCACAGACCTAGAAAAGGACTGCGGATTATCCACACTAAGAATTATTCTGTGCTGGCTGCTTTTAACTGTGTTACAATAATTGGCACTACAGGTGTGCATCATAGTCGCTTCGAATCACGTCGGTGTTTTGCAAGCACTTTTTTATTGATATGTCAAAAGCTTATACAGCCAGTCTCACGGACAAATTCCCATCAGAAGTTCTCAGTTATCAGATAATTAGTCGGTCAACCAATCCTTCATTACACTCAAACTGGCTGCTTCATCTGCTGTTCTGCACAGCACTGAAAGGTTGAAGATTTATAACAGCAACAACAGTGGTTTGTTGCACAATGGAGATATAAATTATGCAAGTGTTTCACCATAAAACTGCGCTCCTACTGCGTGTGTGTGTGTTTGTCTAACATTGCAAATGTTGGAATATATGAATGTGTGTCATTTTATGTTTCTCCGCATACTTACAATAAGCACTCTGAGAACACAGTTGCCTTGAATGATAACCTTGCGATAGTTCTATGATTATTATAGTAAAAGATGTAAAAACAGAGGGATAAATCAGCTAGAATATGTCCCGTGGGTGACAGAGCTGAGCTGAACCGACCCTCCCACTGGTGATAAAATGGCAGAAGCTAGTGCCAGTGGAAATCACCTCGAGTAATTATATGGACAGAACTAATGTGCTCAGCTTTTATTGCTCCCTTTCTCCATCTCTGCTTAGTTCTCTCTTGCTTTTATTCGTATTCCCTTTCACTCCAGCCTCCAAACGTCACTGTCTTTCTTTGCCCTTATGTTCTCTCTGTGCTTTTCTCTTTTGCCTACTTTTTAACCTTGGCTTTTTTGATATCTCAAGCTCTTTATATCACTGTTTTTTTATATATTTTTTTGCATTACAAAAGCGCTGATTTTTAGTGTTGGCTGATAGAATATATGCAAGGTCGATGTTCATTCTGGACCTGGCAGGCTAAAGTGTGTATGTGTTTGTAGTCTTTCAATATTCTCTCATTGCTCTGAGTAATAAACAGGTCCTGCTGTCATTGGGTTTATTGGTTTTACTGCTACTAGTTCCATGGCATTTGAGAGAACTAGATGCGTGTGGTGTGTGCGTGTGCGTGTGCGTGTGTGCGTGTGCGTGCGTGTGTGTATCCTGTTTGAGGTCGCGTATTGAAGGTCACTGCGGGGGAACAGGCCAGGCTTTGTGCACTACAGTGACTCGCTGATCAATACAGTGTCCTAGCTGCTGTCCTACTTCACGCTGGGCAGAGAGGCACCACATAAAGGCTGCACAGACACAGACATGCACAATGCAGCAGCAGCACAACGATGATGAATTGCAGTAAGCCTGTAATGCATTGCGTTCTTCACAACACCATCCGGTACTCACCGGTATTGGCCAACCACCCGGAATAACAAATACGTCCCATTTGCGTACTTCAAACAGACATCAGGACAGGTCTCTGAAATATAATGGATATAAAAAAAATCCAGAGACCTAGTGTCAGTTTTTAATTCCCACAGTCAACCAACAGATGTGTCTTCTCTTATGTTGCCTGATTAGACCTCCTAGAGTACAGACTATAATTGATTGACAGCTCTTTCACTATTCCGTTAGCTTGGTTGCACCTGTTAGGGCGGGACGTGTACACCGGCATCATTATTGGTTCATTGAGTTTAGAAATGTCACGTAATTCCCTTCATAGTTCATTTCACAGTTTGTCTTGTCATTGCAGGAAAAGCACAGGTGTTCCCTATAATATTAACAATGGCTCAGATCTCTCCAGCTGTCAACTGACAGAAAGCCGTGACAGCGAGCCATCATACCCTGCTGTTGAATAGTCTCTTTTTAAAAAAAAAAATGTTTTCATTGGCAAGGTTCCTAACTGAGTGAAATGACCAGGAAGTATCTAAACGGCAGTCATTATAGGAGCTGGTTGAATTCTCAAATGCTAAGGAAAGGTGCTTAAATGCCTCCCTTCTTATTTCCTTTAGCATAGGATACACTGGACCATCCTTTATGAAAGGGAATTGGATAATTCTGTCCCACAATTCTCTGTAGCAACATCTAAAGCAACACAGCAGAATCACGGCGAGTGCAGTAAGATTCTCTCAGCAACGTTTTTGTTAATTTTCCTTAACATCTTTCTTAGACCACATGGCGTTTTTAATCGAGGTCCAGGAAAAGTGGTTAAGAAATCACATAGGATGTTATTTTTTTTGATTAATCGACCACAGCTCTGGGACCTGAAACCTCTAAATGGAATAAAGTAATAAATATAGTTGTATTATTCACACCTCTGCTAAGAGAAATTAGCCAGAGTATCTGAAAACACACGTTTGGTTGTGCAGTGCCTTTGAGCTACTTCGCTGGAATAACTGCTTTGCTAAAAAGCAAGCTCACTGAGTAAGAAAGTTCATTCCTCACCTTGGAAACGGTAGTTTAACAAAGAAACGCGCACAAAAAAACCACATCAAAAGCTCACTAACAACTCAAGTTTCTAAATGAACAGTAAATATGAAACTGAATGTTGTACGGTTACTATGGAATCAAAGTAAGCGTTCTGTTATTTATATATTAACACTAACACTTGATAAAGGAAATTGATATCACTCCTTGTAATGTGTGTTTATTGAATTGTAGAAACAACAGTACCAAAATCTGATATATACTTAATTAAATAGTTTCTGGGGTCACACTGAATCGTTGCAGCCCTGTAAATATATTGCTATGATTCAATATTATCTGCAGTTATTTTGTTTTGTTTTTCAGTTATCTGAGATAACACATACCAAACACCAAAAATGGCCTAGAAATTGCAACTTACACTGCTAGTACATGTCCCTTTTGAGTCCTTGTGTAGAATAGATCAGGATGACCGTGCTATGCAGTCCTGTATTTTGTCTTTGAAGACAAAACGGAACAAGCACACTCGTTAAAAGCTTATTAGGATATTCATTTAGAAGTAAAATATCTTCGAAAAGGATTTCAGTAATTGATGGGCGTATTGTGTGCCTTTTTTATTATCTGGTGAGATGGTATACAACAGGAAGTAATTGAAAAGTCTTGGTTTTATATTCTTGGAGATAATTATGCAAGTGATCGAGTGTTCTGCGGGCCTCATTACTGATTACTTGAACACACTGATGATGATTCATTCTCCTTCCAAGACAGCTGCGGGACATGCTGCGTGATAATGAATAACTCTTGCTCAGTGCCTGCTAAGGAGGCAGTCTTTTCTGTCATAGGTGAGCTCGGTACAACAGGAAATTAAGCCTTTGAGGCAGAATGGGCCTTGACAGCTCAGAAGCAGAGGTATCTGTAATTGGGACGTTTGAGTTGGTGAATAAGAATGTCATGTTGAATGGACCTGTAATTTATGAAACCTCGGCGTCTACACACAGCCAGTGCAGATGTCTCAGTTCCTCTCACTGTACTCTAGTCTGTGTACCAGTTGAGACATTTTTATTTATTCACGGCCTCATGAGTTTAGACGTGTGTGTACAACAGGCGGAGTACGTGCTCGATCTTTTGAGCTTAATGACTGACCTGATGAATAACAGCGAATGTAATATCTTCTAGCACATTGCAGTGTTGAGCTGAGGATATGTCCTTTGTTTTCTTTCTGTTGCCCTGAAAGCGCGTTGTTCCCAGAGCTCCCAGGCGCCTGCAGTCTTGACCAGATATCTATGACGTAATGAAATCTATTATCGCATTACTGTTCTCCAAACAAGCACATGCTGACACAACATTTGATTACGGAACATTGATTATCCAGATTATTTATATATTTAATATGTGAGCATGCACGAAAACACAGACAGTATCATAGACTTGCAGGCAAACTACTGCCTACACATTTTCAGTACAAAGAGTGTTGTTGTATAAGGGAGGACTGTAAAGTTTTTAGATATAGCATTTGAGTCAAAATAATGTTGTAGAGGGGGGGGGAAATGGGGAGATGAAATCTAGATCAGGTAGAGATATCGGGGTCGGAGTGGAAGGAGGCCACAGAGAGGAAAGCTGATTTTAAAAAGATACAAGATAAAATGCATATCTTGCTATTTGTTTGCTCCAAGTACAACCTGAACTACAGTAATAAACTATATCTAAAGAATCAAAAGCAAAATGTGAAAGAAAAGAGAAACTCTTTTAATCAAATCTGAATATCAATGCCTAATATTTGCTAAGTTGATACTATAATTCACTTAATTGACTTTTAGAGAGCCCAGATAACTGAAAGAACATGATGTCTCACTAAACATGATGTTGTTTTCTGTGTTCTACAGAGAGAATAGCTGTAAGATAAATCATGTATCAATATTGACAATATGGACACATGATAAAATACCAGGTCCAACTTAATACTGTTTTCTTTACTGTAACTGTCCTTTCTTATTTCCCTTGGTGTCTTGAATATTGTGCAAACATCTGCCGATTGGCTGGAGGCCACAGAGCTCAACCTTCCTTTCTGCTCAAATCAACCAGTGTTGTGGCAAACACTGTAGAGAATGGGAACAATAGGGAGGCCAATGTGAAGCAGCTGATTCTGCCTCTCTCTGTCTCTCTCTCTCTTTTCACTGAACCCCATGTGCCCCCACCTTCCTTATAATGAAAGGAGCCATTGTCTCTGGCCTGGATTGAACAACACACACAGTACTTTTCCTTTGAGGTCTTAAAAACTTTTGCCTGCTTGGACGATAAGCGATTCGTTCCACTTGCGTATTTACAGTACTCGTGCATACACTCACACAATTGCAGACTAATATGTACACGCACAAACCAAATCGCAACAAACGCATAACACACGGCAACACGTGTGTACACAACCACTCAAATCAAACCACACTGACAGCCCCAGCGGGTTCAGAAATCTCAGATTCCAGGCCCTCTTAGTCTGCTGGCCACCCAGCAAAGCCCCACCTCTCTCCACCTCAGCTGCCCCGCTTCTCTCTTTACCGGTTGCCTAACACACTCAGACCAGCTCCGATCACTGACCATCACTCTCAGGACAGTCTCTTGCGTCGCTGGTGACCGATTAGCACAGAGGAACGTGTCCTTTACCTCTGCTTTGTCTCTGGATGGGACATGAACACATGGAGCAATTACCCAAGTTGTCTGGTTCGGTGGGTTTTAAAGAGGTTTGAGGTCTTTAGGTGCCAGAGGGTGCTAAAGAAGCTGAACGGGACCTGGAGAACCTGTAGCCATGGCTGGATTTGAAGAAAGAGCCAAGGCGGCCACTCTGCCGTCCCGTTCGAGCACGAACGTCCCGGGGACTGGCCGGCTGCAGAGACGCATGGGTTTGTGCAAGATGGACGACTTCTCCCTTGACAGCTTTGAGCTGCTTTACAGTGGAGCTGTCGATAAGATCAAAAGCCACAAAAGTAACCTCAACCTCAGTAAGTTTGTCAGCTTCAAAATCCAGATTTCTTAACTATATTTCACTGAATAAGATGCTAAAACCTCTGTACATTAGCCAGCCTTGTAGAGTGTACAGAGGTGGTACAGTAGACGTCTTTTTCAACCTTGATCAATCTCAGAGAGATGTACAAAATCAGATATTTGATAACTTTGTGTCTATCGTAATATAAGTAAACGTAAACTAATGTAAGCTCATAAATCTCAGGATGTCAGGACTTTTTGTCTCCATTTTCTAGATGCGCTCTATCCTACTAGATTCATATTTGTCCACACAAATATGATCAACCTCAGTACGTTCAACCAAGTCAACCTAAGCAAGTTTTAAACACAAAATCATTTTCGTCCAACCAGAAATATACCATTGAGCTGAATCATGATCATAGAAACCGAGTCCACCTCAGCTGACCGTTAAAACCAGGCCACTGAGGATTTAGTCTGTGTCTAGCTGCTGGGTTCAAGAAAACATGGATAAAAACGTCCAATGCCCAACAAAATTGACACCCTGACGCAGAATGGTGGAAGTCTCTCATATGAGCCATGTTGGCTGATGAATACGCGTGGTACCACAGGTGCACCAAGGCTCCACCACATTTCCCACAACCTTTAATTTAGCTTTTGGTTCCAGTAAGGAACAAAGAAATGTTGCACAAAATATAGTATTTCAAGTTTTCCAAACATCTCACTAAAACCATCCACTTGACTGTAATCAACTTTTGCTTTTGTAAGATTGTCAACAACAGACTAGTAATTTATTCCATTTTGTCTGGATTTATTCAAAAAAACCCATTGCAATGTTATAATAATATCTAAAATCGCTCTGATATTTTCTCTTGAATACACCTTCACCATCTTCATCTTCTGACTTTAAACTTATCTGATACTAAATGTACTGTACTACACAAACCAAATAAGACTTTGCTTCAGTCGCCTCCTTCTATAGCAATTAACTACCGTCAACATCACTTGTATTTTCTGCTGCATTCTAATCTCTATTAGCATTTAATAATATGTGTAACTCTTATCAAACGTATGTTTTTTGGGCATTTTCTTCCGAAATATTACTGTTTCATGGAAAGCCTGCATGGGAGAGAAAGGTCGATGCTAATAAAAGTGACCTCCTGGCATGGCATTTAGCTTATCCTGTGTCTGTGTTACTGATAAATGGCCTAGTTACCAGCCTTCAGAATGGCCAAAGACACCCTGTGATATGGTAACCCAAGATGAAGATTTATATATAGATGACGGCAATCCAATTTTAGAAGCAGAGCGGGCGTGTTGACAGTATTATTAATATGCTATCTGATGGAAAGGGCCTCTGTGGGACAGGAAACCGATTGTACTCTCTCTGTATGTGTCCGACACACATAGCATATTGTGTCATGCTGTGCTGTGTCACACATCTATGGACCCTCGGAATGAGGCCTCTCTGTCTCTGGAGTTAGGAAGGAATCGGTCAGTTTGGAAGGAAGGAAACTATGGAGAGGAAAAGGGAGGAGAAAGGAGTCGTAGAGATGTGTTTACATAGAAATAATTGCATTAGGTGAAGGGAAGGAGTGACATACAGTATGGGGGGGCAGGAAATTGGTGGGAAAGGAAGGGAGTGACTGTTGTGAGGGTAAACGGTGAACAGGATAAGGGTCTTTATGGTATGGATAACTGCTAATGAGTGACAGTGGCATATTATTATCTTGTATTCACTATTTAGAGCAGCACTATATGTATGCTGTATTTAAAAATACAGTTACTGTATATGACAGTAATGGGACTACATTAGAAAATCATGTTAAACTTAAATGACATTATGCTGTGTGTGGTTTACTGACCGCATTGTTCTTAAATGTCAAGCAATTATTATAATGCTGCATTTTGGAATAAAGAACATTTCAAATGTTCAAACGTTTTTGTAGCCTGTAGACTGAAGTAACTGAACCTGCACCAATCAATATTTATATATTAACAATTGAGGAATTGATGATATGCAATGTAAAAGGAGTCGCTTGTAATGACGGACAAATAGAGAGTTATAGCGTCTTTAAGATCATTGTTTTGGTTTAATGGCCCACAACTTTACTGTTTTGGTTCGGTCATGCCACTTTTATCAACCTTGTTTCCATATGCAAAGGCAGCTGTTTTCAGCTGTGATACACCAAGCACCAAAGGAAAGTTAGCAGCCATCTGTTGAATATAGTGGAGCTTTAGCTGCTTAGTGGTGTCAGATAAGTCCTTCAGGAGTTGGTGTATACCAAAACAGAACTAAAAGACAAGTGAATATCAGAAATGCATGTTGCTCTGTGTCTGCCAGGTGTATAAACAGCCAATTGCTTGCAAACATGTTTGCCATATCAACTTTATAAGGTGAAAATATGTCTACGTAATGTTTACAGCTTATTGTGCTGCCAATGTGGCCATTTATTTGTCAAAGCATCTTTGAGAATATCACTGTCAGACTTTATTCCTTTCACTCTGTCATATCTTTGCAGGCGTACATTTTTTTTTTTGCCACAATACTTTGTGTTTGTGTTCCGTGCAGCATGAACCACCGATCTAGTTCTGCCTCCACTACCCAGGGTGCATTGCTGCTGCTGTTAGTAATTTGTCTAAGAGGTTTACAATTGACAGTGGAGAACCTGGCACAGGGCAACATAGCCAGTGCTAAGCTGCTTAGCAACCTTTGGCCGGCCTCTTGCTTACTCTTACACCTGCTCTGTGTGTCTTGTTTGCATGCATAAATACGGTACCATAAACACATTCCTATGTTAGCAGATAGGGAGTCAGGTTAAGTGAGCCTGCATAGGGGGAAATCCAGTGTATGTTTTCTGAGTAAGAGCACACAGTGTTGTTGCGGATGCTTTAGCTGCAGGAGGTGCTGCCGATGAATGTTTTATTAGCGTTAACGGGAAGAGATAAAGGATGAGTGAGTTATGAGATTAGGTGATGAGAAACTGGCAGCGTCATTCTTGAAATATGAATCCCCTACAGTCTGTGTGATGATATCAGGATGAATATTGGGGGGGGGCGGCAGCTGATATATTTTCCTTTTGCAGAGGGTGCATAACCCTGCTTTTATCACTTTTCCTCACTATCAGTTTGGTCCCTTTTGTAGAATAAGGATACTGCTGGTTCATGTAATGTTTCTTGTGTTTCAGGTATTGATCGAAGTGTTCTGCAGCAACGCTTGTATTTCTGTTATCAATATCATATGGTGTTGTCATGCAGCACAATGTCCTATAAATCCTCAGTATGAAGGTGTTTCCAATAGACCCTTTTCACGGTAGACGAAAGCAGCAAAAGCACAGTTGTAAATAATAACATTAATGATGGCTTCTTTCAGGTCAGCCAGTTCTAGGACTCTGGTATTTTTTTATGCATCCTCACTCACTGACTTAGCTTAGTGAAACACTTATTGGGATGGAGCAATTGTTAATGTTTATTATTTACACCTGTTTGCTGTGAAAAGGGGTCTGTTAAAGTGGCACCACAGCAGAGAGATCACAAAGGTGTCTGTGTTTTTCTATATATGTGGATGTCATTTTGTGTGTTCTGAGAAGGATCAAGTCTGTGCTTTTGTTTTGCTCCTCATTCTTTGGGTACATACATGAACGCAGGTATAGCCTCGCATTCATTTGTACCTCTGCAAGTGCACACACTTTTTACTGCTTCATCTCCTCCAATATTCATGTGTCCCCTTAGTCAGGGACAATAGACTGAGAGGAAACACCGCTGATGTTGCACCCCAAGCTTAGAAAGCCCTGATACCTGAAACCACTTGCAGCTAGGAGCTGATAGACAAGGTGGGGCCGGTGTGAAGGAGATGATGGAGTGGAGGCATTTTTTTTATGACTTCAAATTTGATTCCACTTAAAAAAAACTGTTCATAATTCGATAATATTTTTTTATAGATAAGATTATCTGTAGGTAGTGTATTTGAAATGCTGCATGAGATGTTCCACATAATGTTTTTGAATTATTACCTACTTTCATACTCCTACTAAACATGCAAACTTTTGTATGAGCCTGAATGTGCATGTGGAGCTCTTCGGGTCGAGTTGTTTACATATGAAAAATGTGTGATACTGATCTCCAGTGTTTTGTGTTGTGTTTTCCAGAGGAGGAGCTGCGGAAGCTCCGGGAAGAGACCAACGTGGACTCTCTGCGGCAGGAGCTGGACAGAGAGCGAAGCAAGAGGATAGACCTGGAGCAGAAGATGAACGAGGTGCTCAAGACCAGGTGAGACAAAAAAAGAGTGAGCTGAGTCCAGTGCGTGATGTGGGCGACAGGGGATGAGGACGGGGAAGTCATAACGAGGGAACGACAGGAAATGGTGACACTGTACTTTGCAACATTTTAGCTGAGCAGAGTTTATCATAGGTCAAGTTGTAAGCTGTGTGTGTGTGTGTGTGTGTGTGTGTGTGTGTGTGTGTGTGTGTGTGTGTGTGTGTGTGTGTGTGTGTGTGTGTGTGTGTG
This sequence comes from Anoplopoma fimbria, assembly GCF_027596085.1. Taxonomy (NCBI): domain Eukaryota; kingdom Metazoa; phylum Chordata; class Actinopteri; order Perciformes; family Anoplopomatidae; genus Anoplopoma; species Anoplopoma fimbria. The sequence continues at coordinate 13,890,505 of NC_072471.1, read as the reverse complement.
TGTGTGTGTGTGTGTGTGTGTGTGTGTGTGTGTGTGTGTGTGTGTGTGTGTGTGTGTGTGTGTGTGTGTGTGTGTGTGTCGGTCTTAGTGCTACCCAAAGTTTTGATTATAAATAGAGGCCTCAGCAGCTTGGTAGGCGGAGAATTCCATGATACGGTGTGTGTGTTGAGGGAGATGGTAAGAGAGAAAAAACAGAAACGAGTCATGCACCTCTCTGTGTCGCCAAGTACACACTGTGACACAGTAGCCATGCTGGTGTCAGGGAAAGCCTGCGCCTCTTGGCACCCAGTGAGCCACCCTTAAACCCAGGGTGTGTATGTACGGCTCTTGAGTGTGTGATCAGATGACGCGTCTGCGCCTGCCAATGGGAAATTCCACTGGTGCTCTCCAAGTGATCTTATCACCAAAACAGGTAAACTAATGCACCATGAGCTGGGAGTTTTCTCTAGTTAATCCTTATCAGCAGTGTCCAGTGGAAAGAAGGAGGTGCTCCCTTTCTGTGGCTAGCATCCAAGTGTTCTTGAGCAAGGCAGTAGAGCTTGGTGGCCAACATTAAAACACTGTGGTTTCACTAGGAACATCAGGCGTGAATATACAGTGGTGTTAAATGTCATCTGTACAATATCTGTGCACTGCAACTTTTCAGACAGCATTTTCTTGGTTTAAAAGCGGGCAAGCTAATGAGCATCGCGGTGGGGCTAACAATTAGCCAATCAGCAAGTCAACTGTACATGCAACAATGTGTCTACAGACAAGCACCATTCAACAGACTTTTTCACAGAAACTAACCAGGAAATTATTAGGATATTAATAAACCCTCTAACATTTCTTTTTTGGGAAAGCATTTATTAGACATTAGCATGACATATGACTACCATTAAACTAAGCTAGCCAAGGCCAATAACTTCTTGGAATGCGGTTTCATCTTTTGAGGGTTTTTATTTTCTGCCTTTATGCCTATTTATTTATTTATTTATTTATGGCAGTACAACTGATCTTTCACATCTCTTTTTTTTCATTTTTTTCATGCTCTTTTTTTTTTTCTTTTTTTTCATTTACACATGCGTAGACTTGGCTTGGTTCAGATCAAATAGAAGGGTAAAACTAATGTTTGTACGGACTCAAGTGTATGTTTTCTTAGTCTCAGTGCAGGCTCTTTTTCTCACTCTTTGTTTTGATCATCCAAGAAATGTTCTGTTTTTGTTGGCACCAGTGATTTTACCAGTAAGATTATCGAATTTATTCAGGCAGATTGAGACTGAAATTGTTTCTCCTCACCCCTATGTGTCCATCAATCAATGCAACAACTCGCCACATATTTAAACATAAACTACCTATGACATGCCTGCAGTGGGACTCCGTTTATGGCAATAGAGAAATGAAACTAACACTTGACAAATCATTCCCCTTCTCTCCCTTTCTCTCCCCCTCCGCCTCAGGCTGGAGGACTCTCCGCCACAGCCTCCCCGGAAACAGCAGTCGCCCTCCAACAATGGAACAGGTAAGCCCCTTGAGGAAGAGACGGAGTGTGAGATGGAGAGAGAGGATGGGGTGAGTGGGAGTCCAGGAAATAAGTTGGGAAGGAAGATGTTGACGTCTTCCAAGCGCGTAGGAGTAAATCCAGAGGACTGTTTGTGCGTGTGCGCATGCGTGCAAGGGAGGCGGGGATGTAGGATGTGTGCGGTGGAGCGCTGCCGGAAGTGCTCACAGGTTATTGTAGGACATATTGTGGTTTGTGGTGGGTGCACAGCAACAGAAAAACACACTTACTCGGTGCTTCCTAGTGTGAATCGAGAGCAAGCAAGCATCAACAAATTGCATTATTAAAAACTATTCTACTAGGGACGTTAATTGATGTCATTACTGCATATCTGCAATGTCTGTGCCATAAGGATGTTTGCCGGGTGTGTTTTTAAAATACGTCAGCGAGGGAAGAGGGAAGCTCATCAATGCGGCAGTAGTCGGATAGTGTTTCTCAAATGTGTGTGTTTTGGTGTGTGTTGTGTCTAACAGCCGTGACAATAACATGCATAGTTTGAGTTCCGACCACCCAGTGAGGGACGGAGAGAGACAGAGTGGCTAATTATGGAAAATGGGTTATGATTGTAGATCACTTCATCTAGGGCAGACAGGCCTGTGCTCTAACTAGTGACGGAGGTGTGTGTGAGTGTCAGTGTGTTTCCAGGATGGATTAAGTGTGTGTGTGTGTGTGTGTGTGTGTGTGTGTGTGTGTGTGTGTGTGTGTGTGTGTGTGTGTGTGTGTGTGTGTGTGTGTGTGTGTGTGTGTGTGTGTGTGTGTGTGTGTGTGTGTGTGTGTGTGTGTGTGAGAAAGGACAGAGCGAGGGTGAGTTTAATCTGTTAGGTAAGAAGAGAGGATGAATAGAGTAATGTGGGCTGATGGGACTGTGGTAACTTTGTAAACTACAAACTGAAATGGCTTTAAAAATGGCACAAAAATAGTTAATAATAAATCTGTAGCAGAAAAATCCAGAAGAGCTTTCATTTTGCAGTAATGACATTATCTTTTACAAACGGTGTGTATTTACTCCCTCAGTGACACAGCTTCACATTCAAACAGTCCCTCAGAGTCACCAACGGTAGCTGCTCATCACAGCCACAATAAGTCAATTAGTGTACACTTATCAGTCACAGCAGAGCAGTTTAGAGTAATGTTCTTTGCTCAGGGACATCTTAGCAAATGACACACTCGTGGCCTCGCCTTTTGGAAATAATGCTGTAGATCAGAAGGTAGTAAGCTAGTTAGCCATGCATGCTAACGTTTACTGCTTATGGTACAACACAACATAGTTTGATCGGTTCCTTATACTTTTGCTTCTGCTTCTGCCCTCCAAACTCTTAAGATGCAACACATGCACAGCACTTCTACATATGGAGACACTCATGTATTGCTCTTACTTACAGTTGCTAAGGGTAGTCACTGTTTTGGGCAGAGTTTTAGCGAAAGAAAGCCAGACTTATGACTTTTGAGATAAATGTGGTTCATAGAACACATTATAGCACCACCTAGCCATCTTTTTATGTGAACACATTGCAGTTGAAGGGAATCCAAAACTGTGTGCCTTTTTGGTGCAACAACACAAGATGTAGGAAATTGCCTCAATTTGGTGAACTTCCCAAACCTGATGTTTTCAGCAGAAAAACAGCAGAAGGAGGTCTGGAGCTCGCGACTTCAGAAGTGGGTGTACGAGCGCTTCGGGGTTTACATCGAAGACTTCCGCTTCCAGCCGGAGGAAAGCACCGTGGAGGCCGAGGAACCGCTAAGTGCTAAAAGGTGGGTTAGAGCTGCTCTGGAATAGAACATGAAGTGTCCGTCCTCAGGTATTGATTCTCTGTTTGTTCAAAGAGATGTAAGTCAGACAGCTGGGGAGTACTGAGGGTATGCAGCCAAACAGTAGTTGTCTTAGATTGTGTCACATTAATCAGGATTAAGTATTGCTTTTTTTTTTACCTTGGATGTGCACTTTAGATAATAATGAAAATCAAACACTGGTGTATGCACCTTGGATATGTGCTACCAATGCACTGCTGCTGACTCACTGCTTTTTGAACTGTTACTTGCAGTTTGTTTGTTTGTTGCTAGACGAGATGTTTTCAAATCAGGTTTTAGAGGACGAATGAAGTTAGAAGCACTTTTCAAATTAATTTTCCTCTGCTCCCTCTTTCTCTCCTGCTTTATAAAGGCAAGTGAGTCATGCCAGGCTGAAGGCCAAAGTGTTCTCTACATGTGTCCTCTAGCACATAAAGCAGCTTTTTTTTCCCTTTGTGTGCTTATGTGATTAGAGCATCTGTGTGTTCTGACCTTCGCTGTTTTTTTCCTCCCAGGTTAACAGAAAACATGAGGCGACTCAGTGAGTACTCAAAACACACAATGAAAATACAAAACTATAATAAAAGCACCGTTCAAATACTGAAAATACTTTGCTCTTAGTACAACATTCATTTTCGAAGCAATCATTTTCTCTTCTGTGGCCACACAAGTGCAAGGAACTGACTTTTGTACATTATTGTCCATCACACACTTTCAGTGTAAAGTACAATTTGTTCACCCATAACAGTTTTTAAAGTAAGAAATGCCACTCATCTAGAAAAACTAAAAAACTAACTGTAAGCTCTAAAGATTCTTCATATTTTCAGTGCCTTGAATTGAGTATTGATAGGCCCTGGGTTTTTGTCCTTAACCACACTGAATACATCCATCTATTCCTATTTTTTTAGAGCGAGGAGCCAGACCCGTCACCAACTTCTTAAGGAACCTCTCCGCCTTATCTAATTGGCACTCCGTCTACACCTCAGCTATAGCCTTCATTGTGAGTGTGCGCCTTCATTTTCATAACTGCTAACACATTACTCCATTATGTTGACTTTACTGCTGCGTTGAGCAAGTTCTAAGCTTTTACAGACAAAAAAAAAGTGAGATCTATAAATTGACTGACGAACCCATTTGGTTGTACATGACGGTAAAATGAAATAAATGGGTAAGTAATTGCTGCTCCACAGTGACAGATTACAGTGGTTCTGCCAAGGATCGCAGAGATCTAATCAGAGCTTCATTAACGTCAGCAGTCTGTGAATACGCTAAATCATATTGTGGCCATACATGCCAGGGCCATCTCAGTATCTAGATGATCCCTCTCTAGTGTTGACATGTGGCTTTAATAGCGTATTCCTCCAGCATTATATTGACTTAAATCATCTTTATAGGGATTTTTATGTTCATCTCGTCATCATTTTTTCTTTCTCTTGTGCATAAAGCCACACAGAGATCATATAAGGCTTAGTAATTGTTGGGGATCTAATTCTGACCTTTTCCCCTGCAGATCTACATGAATGCTGCTTGGCATGGCTGGGCCATTCCCATGTTACTCTTCCTGGCTATCCTGCGCTTGTCCTTAAATTACCTCATCGCCAGGTAAAAAATGTTTTCTCTCCAGCAGAAAGACACAGATCATAGAGAAACTGCCATCGTGCCAGTGTTTTACTATAAGGTCACTATTCCTGCTGCCATGGCTAGTTTGAAAATGTTTTCAGCTTGCAGAGGGTTTACTGTGTGCTTTGTGAAATAAAACCCTGTTAAACTTACCTACTGAGGCCACAGCTGTGCTATTGGGGAACAGATGCACACTGCTGACCCCTTGTCACCATGTGAGCCTCATACAAACATGAATCTACTGCAGCAAATGTGTGTTGATGATAACAGGCAGATTTTTAAATCATGTCTGAGTTAATGATGATTATTGTTGTTGCTACAGGAGACTAATCCGTCATAGCAAACAAGGTTAACTCCTGTTTGTGCAGACAGCCTTATGTAAATGAAGGTCTATTAACATCAAAAAAATAATTTAAGTGGGGCATTTTGGTGATCACCATGAAATGAGGGCACATAAGTAGTAGTCAGACATCTGCCTGGACTTGGACTTTCAAACTGGGTCACCTGTTAAACTTAAAAGTGATGCAGGTTGTAGAGGTTTAGGAGAAGTTTGGTGGCCTGATTTAAATCAAAACATAACACTTAACACTTAATAACATTGCACATTATTCACAAATCTTTTTTCATTATCATCATCATCCAGAGGTTGGAGGATCCAGTGGAGCATTGTGCCTGAGGTCTTTGAACCCATGGTAAGCCGACCTCTCATTCCTGTTAAACTGCTTCCTGTTTCTGTGTCAGGAGGAAAACGTACGCATCAGTGGAGGTCAATGTGAAGTCGTATTAACTGTTGTCTTTGTTCTAAGCAGGAGCCTCCAAAGGAAGACTTGACTGTATCTGAGAAGTTCCAGCTTGTACTTGACGTTGCACAAAAAGCACAGGTACAACACAACTCTTGTTACTTCTCAAATCAGTTTACAAAGTTGGTGAACAGTTTTGATTAATTCAGTGCTTAAACTCTCCTTACAGAACCTGTTTGGTAAAATGGCAGATGTTTTGGAGAAGATTAAAAAGTAAGTTTAAAAATGTTTGTTTTTTTCTTAAATTCTTAGGTAAAGTCAAATAGTGTATAATTATTCTCACATAAACTTTTATTTTATGTCTCTTCTTTCTTGTCTGTGTGTTTCCATTTATCTCTCAGCTTGTTCATGTGGGTGCAGCCGGAGAGCACCAGGAAACTCTACATCTGCCTTTGGGTTGCTTTCATCACCTCCTGCGTCCTGCCATACAAGCTAATGGGCTTCATGATGGGTGAGAGACGCACGCAGACAAAGCTTCCGAATCCCTCTCACATACTGTGCATAGTGCATTGGCTCTTGAGAGAATGAAAATACTTGTACTCAATGCAGTGCACACAAACAAATGCATTCATACCGCACTTGTGTAACTGTTCTCCCTCTCTCTCTAAGGGGCAGCTGCAGGCTATTTGCATGTCTGTCTGACAATATTAGTTACTGCTACTACTCATAAACAGCGTGTTTTCAAAGTTCTGTACGCTCATATGTCATTAGAGGATGCTTAGAGCAAAATAATTGTTGAAACAATGGTTATGTTTATTCTTATTTATATTGTTAAGCAATAATGTTCCGTAACTAAATTTGGCTGGAAGTCACTTACCACATTTGAGAGTGACCTTTGGTCTGTTGGTCCACTTATCTCTACATCTATTGGATGGATTGCAATGAAAGTTTTTAGACAACCGTCTTGATGATGCAAATGCTCACAAGTCTTCAACATTGGTATCTTTACTATTTCTGTCATACATTCCATATGTGATGGACATATGCTTCATTTGACTGATGGCATGGCTGTAGACTCTGCTATGGAATACACAGTAATTCCATATTTGTCTGGAATTGGACAACTAATTTACCAACACATGAAGTTAATAAATAGCATATTATTATACTAGACCCCTTCTTTATTCAAAGATCTGAATAGGATCTATACTGTGTAAATTCATTTGATGTTAGGAGTCAGTCTGCAGGCATTTCAGTAACAAAAGCTTCAAAGGCCTATTTTTGGTGTTTAGTAACTTGTTATTCGTTATTCGTGTGTTGTTCCTGGCTATAGCCATTTACCCTGCGATGCTTTTCACGTGTTCAACATAAACCAAGGCTTGTTTTTGTTGGTAAAGACAGCTGCCGGTCCTAAACACTCCTTTTCAATGAGGAGATATTGAAATGTCCTCCACATTTCAAAATATTCAAATGTAGAGGCTACTAAAAGAAAATGTTGTGAAAGAATTGAATGGTGTGAAGGAGACTGAACTCTGCACCATGGATGGTACTGAGATAAATGACAAAAGGCTTTCAGATGAAAAATGGAGGGCCTTAAAAAAGAAAGGTTATTTGGGGACCAGCTAAGGAGGAAGTTATAATTTTTCACCACCTTTTTTCATTTTTTTATGATAACCTCCTCCTCCATTTCGGTTTTTTTCATCCTCCATTCTGCGTTTGTTTTCTCCCTTCCTCGCGCTCTCCTCTCCAGGCCTGTACGCCGGCATCAAGTTCTTCATCATAGACTTCCTGTTCAAGAGCTGTCCAAAGCTGCGGGACAAGTACGACACGCCCTTCATCGTGTGGAACAGCCTTCCCACAGACCCTCAGCTCAAAGAGAGGACCAACGCCATTGTGTCGCGGCGGGTAAGGGGGACGAAACCCGTCCAAATCCACATCTGTATCAGCTCTTTGCTGGTCCCCCCCCCTCCTTCATTGCCTCCTCCCCTGGGTTCTTGTATTCAGAAACTAACTCTTAAGTTACTTGTACAGAAACGCACACAGACCATCAAACATAGCTTGGTCTGAATCCTGTCTAAGACAACATTTGTTCAGAATGTATGATTTCAGGTTATTGCCATATAAGTAGCCAAAAAGCTAATATAGCAAGGAAGCTAATCGCTACATGTTAAAGTTGCCGAAGGATCAGTTCATTCCCAGTCAACACAACGTAAAAAGTCAGATTTCATGCAAAAAACATGTCAATTCTGTAAAGACTTCATGTTTAAAGATAGTCAGAGATCGTCCTTCAACTGTAGGTAAGGTTGAATCTTTCATCGTTCAAAATGTCAATCCCCAACCCCCCACCACTCACTCCTGTCAACGATACATTACAACTCAGCCACTGGCGTATATGCGTCTCTCTCATACATGTAGGATTGAGTGTGTGAGCATGTGTTGGTGCCTTCTGCTGTGGCATCAGTCACAGGTGTGCTCTGTCGTTTCTCTCTCTCAGCTCTCTGGCACTGAGAAGGTAGGGACTCTGGTGTGTCTCCCTTTGGTTCCTCTGCTGCGCACGGGTGTGACGCAAGCTCACCCAAAAGCGTGTCTGTGTGTGTGTTTGTGTTGGTTGCAAGATGTGACACACACAGTGTTTGTGGACGGAATGGATCAAAAAGTCATGATATTTATAGTCTGTTATGTCATATTTTCTTTTGTTTAATAAGTTTTACATCATTTTTTAACAATACATTGAATTATGTCATACATTTGCAAGTTATTAAATAACAATAATACAAAACAACATTTTTGATCCATTGACATAGATGCTTTGTGAGGAGTAACAGTGTGTTTATTGAATAGTTCAAATGCACATAGAGTAGCCCCTTGACCTCTGTAATTTCACACTAGCTCAGTAAATCCTTCCCTTTCTCCATTACACATGGTGATTAACCCTGAAATGCATTGTTGTTAGTTTTGTGTTTTTAAATATCAGTTGATACTGTAACTGAAACGCTCGTATAGAGGGGCCTGAATGGTTAAAAGGATCCCTCTGAACTAAACATGTACATATTAAGTCTAAATTATTTTTTTTCCACATACTAACAAATGTTTTTAAGCTGTTGCTATGAACGCTGAGTGAATGGTGGCCTCACTCTCTGCTTTGCACGCCACACCTGAGCCTGCTGCAAAGAAGTGCACATGCAGAGAAGCACATAATGCAATACTGAAAGTTGAGCTTTGTTCATTTTGGCCACTTTTCTCAATAGCTCTGGGAACATGTATTGTGTGGAGAGACTCAATTCTAAATGTTTATCCTGCTCTTTTCCCTCATCATCACTTTCATTCTTCCCCTTCTATCCGTCATCCTCTACCACATGTCCTATTGGTCTCCTTCATGGCTTTTTTCTCTTTTGTTTCTATTGTCCTGCCATCCTGTCCGTTTTCTCTTCATTTCCCTCCTCCTCCTCCTCCTCCTCCTCCTCCTCCTCCTCCTCCTCCAGGTTCAGCCGGTGGTTACTAGGAGCAGCCTCGCCACCGCCCCCTGTGGGGTGAGCAGGGAGGAGGAGACGGGGCGCTCCCACAGCACCAAGAAGGGAGCTTTCCATGAGATCTTCAACCTGCTGGAGTCAGAGCGCCCTCTGGCGGGTGAGTGGACATACTGCAGCATAAGATAAACACATCATGTACCTGTTTTTATTCTGCATTGCATTTTGCATGATACAAGTCTCATTTGGGATTTTTCTCATGGTGGTTAAAACCAGGTTGTGCCCATGTTTAGTTTTTAGCGTGATAGTGATCATTAATTTGCTTATAACTGCAAACGGCCATCTCACCTTTCTCTGCCCTGTGTGTTTTCAGTGTGTGAGAACGGCTGGAGGTGTTGCCTGATAAACAGAGACAGGAAGATGCCCACGGACTACATCAGGAACGGAGTGCTCTACGTCACAGAGAAGTAAGAGCGCACACTCCCCCTCAGGGAATCATATTTTATCATAAAAGGAATGACTGCATGAGAGAAAATGCAGGCTTTTTATCTAGCTCAAAATGAGGCAGAGATTGAAGAAAATAACAATTGTTACATGAATAGTCAGTGCTGTCTAATTCTGAATAAGAAATGTCAATTTGCAATTTTCTGTAGCCTCAAGATCCCAGTAACTTTTTTAGAACACATTATTCACTACATTTTGGTTATTTTACTTCCTAATTTCATTTGCTTTTAGCAGTAGTTAATGTGGAAGTCATGTTCTCAGATGTAGGCTATTTTAATGAACTAATATCATGTTTTGCAAGCGTTTATTTGAACTTATGTATTTGATAAATTGGGAAAAAGAGATCACAATAACTACTTTAAATTCCTTACATTTCACCGTGGTAAACAGACGAAGACTGGCGTTGTAGTTCAGGCACACATGTAGAGCCGATGGAGCAGCTTTCACAAACAGCATTTATAAACGCCAGCTGGTGACATAAAACTATATTATAACATCGTAAGGCACGAATGGGGAGTTTTATTTTGTCAACTCATCAGAGTTGCAGGAAAAACCCTGGAAAGAATTTACTCCTTAAGTTGGATCACAGATGAGGAGCAATTAACATTAAATGACAGTTCAGGACAGCGTATGTGGAATCAAGTACCTGAAAGGTTCCTAACAGAGCTACAACAAATCTCCCTCCGTCTCTGTGTCAGTCAGTCAACAGAGGATTAAGTAGGACAGCTCTCCTCCTGAGAATATCTCCGAACCTAAAACGTCTTCACCTCTTTGGATATGGAACTGACAGGAAGTCCTTTCAGTTTGTCGTCTGCTTGTTTTTCCTACAGACCCCTTTAAGCATGCTACTTTCTTTCTCTTTCTCTCCGTCAGTTACCTGTGCTTTGAGAGCTCCAGCTCCAGATCCAGCTCCTCCAAGAAGAATAAAGTTATCAAGCTGGTGGACATCACTGACATACAAAAGGTAAATACTGCTAAAAGTAGGCAGGAAAACACAGTATTGTACATGAAGTAGGAATTGTGATTTAAAAAATGTTTTCCTTGTATAATTATGAACTATTAAAATAATAAAAATCCTCTTGTTTTCTTTCCCTAGTACAAAGTGCTGTCAGTCCTACCAGGAAGTGGGATGGGCATCTCCATAGCTACTCCTTCCACTCAGAAGGTACAGAATGGAGAGACGTTTTCCCCTTTTTTACATTCATGTTGGGGTTTTTCGATTTGAATAGATTTTGTCGTCAGAAATTCAGCTTTAATGACAACAAGATGAAAGCTAAATATCAAAATCACCTCTCCACTTTCCTATTGTTCCTTTCCATTAAAGATCCCTCTACACAAAATGATCTGCTTTAAATGATTACATGTGTTTGATATGACTTATTCAATTACCCATTTAAAGATTCTTAATATTACATCTACTACTTTTCCCTCATTGAAAAATCCTGAATGTACGAATATGTAAATATTGTTTATTGTGAGCACATACGTCATTCTGGACAGTGGCGGACAAAAGTCAAGTAACAATAACGAAACACATTTTTTGAATGGAGCGAGACCTGAGCATTATCTTTTGTTCTTTGGTGATCAACCTGACATAAACTGCTGCTCCTGTCCACAGGCAGTATTATTCATTTGTTAATGCAATTTTGTTAATTATTGATTTAACCTTAAAGTTGCAATGTGTAGTACCGATCCACCTGCTCCAAAAAAAATAGGGTGCAGCATTTAATCTCTACCGCTGGGTCAATACAATCTAAATATACACTCATCAGCTATATAAAAAAACTCAACTACTCACTGACGGCAGGAAGAATAAGAAAAAATTCACCCAAATTGCCCAAACTTTGTGGGCAGCTCAAAATAACACTGATATCTTAAAATCTTTGTGTGTGGCGTCTGCCTGAGGGCCGACTGACTGACCATTGCCTCTGGAGGAACAAGTCGTACGATAAGACAGCACAGACCAGACCATGCTGGCTGGTGGTAGACGTCTCTGCAGCTCCATACATACTATATGTATTTGGCATAGAGTAAAAACGGTTGCTTCTTTACAATTTTGATAATGTTAGTTTTTTTTTTTATCTTTTAAACAAAAATTCTGATCTTGCATGTTACACCTTTTAAGATAATACCGACTTGCAATTTTTGTTTACGGTTCTTTTCCACTAAAGTCCACATTAGAAACCTCCAAAGGCTAGATCTCTAAGTAAAATAGTGCATGACATGAACAGTACATATTGTATTTATATAATAGATTTTAATAGCTTCAAGCTGGACTTGACAATGTTGCATGCCATCAGGGACAAATAGAAACATAAGTACACTTGAAATGAGTTTTTGAGGACCACCATAGTCCATCTTAGAAGTGATTTTTCCCTCCTTCTCATGTCTCGTTGAGGAAAATGTGTTTCTGAGATAGTTTTGTGTTAATATTAATTAATCCCTTCTTTGTGTCATAATTCATCAATTCTAACCATATGACTTTCAATTTCATATGAATTTCAAAATTCTGACATTGATATTCTTCCCTTTTGCTTTGTTCTTCAGACTTACTCTTGCTGCCTTGCATAATGTCTTGCATCATGTAAGATGTAGATATTAATTACTTAGCATTTCTGTTCCCTCCAGCCATTGGTGTTTGGTGCCATGATTCACAGAGACGAGGCTTTCGAGGCCATCTTCACCCAGTACATGAAGATCATGACCACCACCAAACCACCGGCCAGCGCGGAGCTCTAGGCAGCCTGTATCCCGGCAACAGACCTCCGTACTTGGGCTAAAGTCTGGGGCAGAGATCCTCCTGAGATTCAACTGGACTGTAGGATACTTTAAAAAAAACACCACACTCCTCTGCTCTGTGGGAGCCTCATCCTCCTCCTGGATTGGCATCAGCTTCCTCATCAGTGGTCGCATCTGGGTGTGTCGACTACATGTAGTTGGGATTTAGTTACATCACACACTTTTTTTGTGAGTGTTGGATAATTAACAAAATCCGCTAACTGTTCCTGAGGAGGCGTGAGGATCGGTGTGATTTTTATCAATCAGTAGAAGGCTGGCGGGGGGGGCTGGTTCTCCTCTCCCACCTGACTGACCAGCTGACCGGCTGACTGGTTTCCTGACTTACTTGTGTCTGTGTTTGCATGTGTGAGTGGGTTTGTGGGCCGAAACGATGGTCTTAAAGTGCGTCAAGTGGCTCTATTTTTCTCTCTGTCGGTGAGTCAGTGGAGTGACTTTTACTGTGGTAGGATGATGTCAAGAAGTGCTCGCCTAGGCTGTCAAATGAATATCATTAAAACAAGTAGAAGATAAACAGGAGGCTCTTTCAACTGCCAGACATCTTTAGGAACAAATATGTGACATTTTCGCTTTATAAATCATTTAACTGGCTGATCGGTGCCTTGTGGCAGAGCCCAACAAAATTATATGCGTGTACATGTGTGAGTGGTCCGTTTTTTTTTTTTTTTTTTTTTTTTATATAAATGTGTATTAGCTGTGAAAAACGTCAGCTCACCATTTGACTGACACAGTTTCTGTTAGTTTACATTGCTGATGTCAGATTTTTCCTCTTCTTCCTAGACACATTTCAGCAGCAACGCTATGTTTTTGGTCTTCTTTGTCGACACAACAGAAAATGTACGCTGCGTTCAGCATCCGCTTCGGTGTTTGTTAGTATGCGTATGTGAAACGTGAAGTGTTTTCTTTTTTCTTTTCAAAAATGCCTTTCTTTTTGAAACAAATGTCTCTTTTAAACAAACGGCCTTTGGGACGAGTAACTGGTGGTCCCGGAGCTTCTGATTGCGTCCAAGACGAGAGCACAACCACTGTTAGATGGTTCGAACACTGACTGCCATTTAGAGCTACGACACAGCGGAGAACATAACCTCCCCATGTGCACGCTTCTCTTTCAAAGGCACAATCTGTACATGTAGAGGGAGGTTTTCTTCTCCTCCATCGATGGTATTCTCCCTGCACTTTAGTAGAACGTTAACTGGAATTCCTGACATTTAAGTCGTGGTGAATAGACTTTTAAATGTTCACTACTTGAGCTGGAATCCATGGTCAGTGTTGGCAGGTAGTCTCAAAGCTACCACTTATGCCCCGTGGTATTTCTCTTTTGTCTCAAATGCGGTCACAGCACCATGTATTAATGACAGATTGATGTCTTTCTTCAAACTGACCATAAATGAAGAAGGTACTCTGACTTGAAAATGAAAACCACTGATATGACCTCCCACAAAGGCCCCTCATTGTTACAGTGTTGCAGTATTTCTGCCTTTGAATCATAAATCTAAACCATCATCAACCAAGACCAATCCAGAAATGTCTGTTAAACATGTTTCTTTCTGATTGGCTGATCAGAGTTGCATAAAAGCGCAGCTCAGTCTGTTTGAGGTCACATAAGCAGTTATTTTATGAAGTCATCTCTTTTTTTTTTTTTTTTTTTTTAGGATACGAGCTATGAAGGCACGCCTAATTACTTCATTTTGTTCAATTTTCATTTGCTTATTTTTTCACTTATCTGTAATGCCACAGTGAGTTGAGAACGACAACCGGGTGCACTTCCACTTGTTATGTAAGCGTTTGTAAACAGTAGTATGTGAACTACATGGATACAAGTCTAGCCTGAACATAATATTTCAACGTCACTTTATTTAAAAGACGCCGTTCTCAAGATTAAAGCCGGTCTTTAATCTTGCAGAATGGTTTGAAATGTAGAAGTATGATGCCAAACGACATCAGACACGTCACCGTGTTTAGTGAGAGGAGTGGATACGGGATACGGGACTGGAGGTCATTTCTCTTCAGAGTTTAGTACGAGAGACAGTAGCTATTCCACCTTCCCATCTCTTATCTACCGTACGGCCAGCAGCACAAGCTTTAGTTTCTTTTTGTGTAAATCTTGCGAAACACCGTTAAAAGGGAGACCTTGACATTTATTTTTACTTTTATTCCGGTCGTTTTTACTCACTGGAAGCTTCTTTATGTTTAACGATCCTAGATCACACTGGTGTCACTGTTCCTTTTAAAAACATCTAGATTATTTTCTTTCATCTGCACTTCAGACTACAAATGTCAAGGTTTCCCTTAAAGTCGATACAAGTCCTCTTATCATCATTACCAGATAGAATCAACTGAGCTGGATATGAAGTTACCATAAAGGCAACGGACCAGTTTCAAGAACCACTTTTATTATATTTTAGTTCAAACTAATTACGGATGGAGATTTTTCCTTTGACATCCATTTGTATGATTTGGCTCGTCATTAATCGGCTGCCTTCCCAGACATGGATTTTCTATTTTTGTGGATCCATGAGCGGGGGAAACCTGTGGGATCTTAGAGCAGGTTAAATCAGTAAAGTAACTAACGCTGTGTCACTGTGTGATTTGATGGCTCGTTGTCGTCCTTAAAGCTTTTACCTGAAGCCTTTTGTAATCTGTTAAGTCTGAACACCAGTTCTCTGGAGGTTTTGGAGAACCAACAAGGCTGAAATCGGATAAAGCACAGAATGTATCATGTTCTATATGTCTAACATATATATATATTTTTTTTTTTTTTTTTTTTCTTTTTGCCAAATCTTTAATTTTCTGTCTGCCATATTCTGCCTACGCTCATGTTTACAGCAGATTGTAAAAAAAAATGTTTTTTTTCTGTTTTTTTTTTCTCTTAACCCAGTTTGAATTCCTTTGACTCCGGAGTTATGAAGACTGGATTGCTGTTCTTGAATTAATGTCTAAGCTCTCATTGGCTCTGCACCAGTCACATGACTATTTCTGCTCTCCTTTGACCAATAGGAAACTCAAATCATGGCAACAAGATCAGTATTTTAAAACTACATACAGCATGTTAATTGTCATATCCAACATCTCAGAGCTTCTTTACAGTTTAGTGTAGTGGCAGTAAAACACAGAGAGCAGAGATGGTCATGGTGGACTGAAATGGCAACATCACTGCTTTTGACTAAGTTTGTCCATAGTGAGAGAGAGAGAGGCGGCGAAAGAAAACTAGTTTGATTCAAAGTTTTTATTTTTAATAAAAATTCACCTTGGATAAAAGTGTCCAGGAAATGTGCTGTAGCTGTAGCTAGTTATTTGCCATGGAGGTGGAAATTATGATTCACTTTACTGTATCACTAAAAGTTGAACTCAATCCGTACTCTTTTCTTTTTTTTATCGAAGCTAATTAAGGGATTGCATCATCGTTTAAATGCACTTAAAAACATCAGCACTTGCTGTGAGAGGTTGAAACCCTCAATTTAAATGACTAATTAGCACACAAAATAGTCATAGATCCCATAATATTCCCAACTCTTTGGCTGTAATCACAAAAAACACTTTTCAACGTACATTGTTGGTCTATTTGTTTAAGGCCACTAAAAAGAGACATAATCTATAGAGAACAATATTACATTGTTCTTTAAAAGATTACCATCCTTATCCAGACATGTGGATTGAACCACATAATACATACTGCTGATTTTTAGTTATTTGCATTATTACCTTCAGCCATGTTTTATCCTGTCTTCAGTTCAGCTGGTTGTTCAGTCAGGTTACTATAGCAACCTGTTTCATTCGGTTCAGTACAAAATTAGACCTATACAAGAAATGTCTAGCAGCTGTCAAATATTTACAAAGGTGTAATCACATGGTGGTTTTTTCGTGGCTTTCACGGTTTAGTTTTCCTCAGCTGATCTGGGACCAGTAAGCTACTGATTCAGTCCCATTACAGGTACGCTTCGGTATCATCAGTAACGTTAGAAGATTCTGTCCTATGTGAACTTGACAATTACTAGGAAGCTAATAAACTGATTTCCCAAAATGTCTACATATTCCTTTAATGTTATGAGCGCTATGCTGCACATAATGACTGCCACACTGTGTATATCTCTACCGGCAAATAACACAGAACAGTTAAAGATGTAACTGTTGTTATAGTGGACAGAGACATTGTCAAAAACAGTGGTGTTGTCCTCTCAAGTTGAGCCTGTGTCGAAACTGGTGTCCTCACTGTTGTATTAAATGTGTACTTCCTCTTACTGTGTTACTGCTAATGAAGGGTTTTCCAAAACAAGCATTTAAGCGCACAGCAAACTGAACCAGAGACAAGTGAACTGTCTTAATGCTGCAATCATTATGACATTATGACCGAAGAGAATTTAAAAGGTGAACAAAATAAATGTCAAGAATGTCGAGGGTTCAGCGGTGTTTTATGGACGGAGTCAGCATCATTAAACTTGGTACAGTCAGTGAAATGAGAATTTGTAAGTGTTACCGTGGGAACACTGCTGTCATAACGACTAATTAATTTGTCATCCATGACAATCGACTTCCTCATTTATTTCTCCTATTATTATTTTTTTGTCAGAGAGGAATTTGTATACAAATTATTGAAATGTACAGTGAAGAAAAGTGAAAAACCACAGAGTTTTTAAAAGACATGTCTATTGTAAAGGATAATGTGATGTACATTTTTTAATTTAAGTAAATGAATTTAAGGTATTTTTGCTCTTGTGTCTGTCTTCTTTTGTTCAGACAGTGGGACATACATTATTTTTGCCTCCAAACTGCAGTGCCTCTGGACGGCCACATGAGGTCACTATGAGACCTTGTGTCCAGATCAGTCAGCTGGGAGAATAGTCTTTTACTTTCTCTCTTCCACAGGGAGGTCAAAGGTCAGGGATAGCTGCTCAAGGATATTTCAGTTCTTTGTTCCCTGTGTAGGAATAAGAAAGTGGGTGATTTGGCATATTATCTGTCTACTTCCATTTCTATGGTGATTGGATGGCCAAAGAATCAATAAGGAGAGGGATAAAGACATGTTTGCATTCTGTTTTGCTCTTGTGAGTTTCGACAGCAACTTTTGTTAAGCTATTTGTTCTGGTTAGTGACCCAGATAAAACATTTTTTAACAATCTTATATGATTTATAATATATTTTGGGCCAAAATTGCATGTGGAAATACATGTAACTATCGGATATTATGTCTGGGGTGTTTCTCAACACAGAACATGCAGCTGAGGACTTGAAGTGAACACTTATATGGTTTCCTTGTAAAAGCTCTACATCGAGGTCGATTTAACCTTAATAGCACAATTTCAGCTCTAATTTCAGGTAGCGGCTGACAGCTTCGCTTTATGCTGAAGTTAATAAGACGTCCATAAAGAGGACTCAAGCTGTGAATATGTACATTTGTCCCTGAGTACTGATGACAAGCTAACGTGAAGGACATTTCAGTGCAGGAAAATAATATATACAGTGGGGGAAATAATTATTTGATCCCTTGCCGATTTTGTAAGTTTGCCCACTGACAAAGAAATGAACGATCTATAATTGTTATGGTAGGTTTATTTTAACAGTGAGAGACAGAATATAAAAAAAATAATCCAGAAAATCACATTATATAAAAGTTATAAATTGATTTGCATTTGATCGAGTGAAATAAGTATTTGAGCCCCTACCAACCAGCAAGAATTCTGGCTCCCACAGACCGGTTAGATTAGTCCTTTCACTTTAAGAAAGTACTCTGAATCTCAACTCGTTACCTGTATGAAAGACATCGGTCTCAATTCATTACCTGTTTAAAAGACACCTGTCCACAGAATCAATCAATCAGATTCCAACTTCTCCACCATGGGCAAGACCAAAGAGCTGTCTAAGGACGTCAAGGAAATTATTGTAGACCTGCACAAGGCTGGAATGGGCTACAAGACCATCGGAAAGCAGCTTGGTGAGAAGGAGACAACTGTTGGTGCGATTATTCGGAAATGGAAGAAACACAAAATGACCATCAATCGCCCTCGGTCTGGGGCTCCACGCAAGATCTCGCCTCGTGGGGTATCGATGATCATGAGAAAGGTGAGGGATCAGCCCAGAACTACACGGGAGGAACTTGTTAATGATCTCAAGACAGCTGGGACCACAGTCACCAAGAAAACCATTGGTAACACACTACGCCGTAATGGATTAAAATCCTGCAGCGCCCGCAAGGTCCCCCTGCTCAAGAAGGCACATGTACAGGCCCGTCTGAAGTTTGCCAATGAACACCTGAATGATTCAGAGAAGGCTTGGGAGAAGGTAATGTGGTCAGATGAGACCAAAATCGAGCTATTTGGCATCAACTCAACTCGCCGTGTTTGGAGGAAGAGAAATGCTGATTATAACCCCAAGAACACCATCCCCACCATCGAGCATGGAGGTGGAAACATTATGCTTTGGGGGTGTTTCTCTGCTAAGGGGACGGACGACTTCACCACATCGAGGGGAGGATGGACGGGGCCATGTACCATGAAATCTTGGGCGACAACCTCCTTACCTCAGCCAGGACACTGAACATGGGTCGTGGATGGGTCTTCCAGCACGACAATGACCCAAAACATACGGCCAAGGCAACAAAGGACTGGCTCAAGAAGAAGCACATTAAGGTCATGGAGTGGCCTAGCCAGTCTCCGGACCTTAATACCATAGGAAATCTGTGGAGGGAGCTGAAGCTTAGAGTTGCCAAGCGACAGCCTCGAAACCTTCAGGATTTGGAGAAGATCTGCAAAGAGGAGTGGACCAAAATCCCTCCTGAGATGTGCGCAAACCTGGTGACCAACTACAAGAAGCGTCTGACCTCTGTGCTTGCCAACAACGGTTTCTCCACCAAGTACTGAGTCATGTTTTGTTAGGGGATCAAATACTTATTTCACTCGATCAAATGCAAATCAATTTATAACTTTTATATAATGTGATTTTCTGGATTTTGTTTTTGATATTCTGTCTCTCAATGTTAAAATAAACCTACCATAACAATTATAGATCGTTCATTTCTTTGTCAGTGGGCAAACCTACAAAATCGGCAAGGGATCAAATAATTATTTCCCCCACTGTACATACATATAATATACATATATACGTACGAAGAATAGTGCTCGTATTAACAATTGTAAGCAGAAATGTTTAAATTCAAGGAATAGAAATTAGAAAAGCCATTCGAGAAGACAAGTTAGGCCTAAATATTTAGAGCAAAAAAGATGAGCAAACCATATACAAAACTGAGATTACATGGCCTTTTCACCAAGCTTTTCCCCCATTTCCATGGTATTTTGTGTGTCAATGAGTCACCAGTTAATGCTGTCCTTAAGATGTTCGTTACTTCAGAGAAGAAATTTGATTGAGGTGTGATTATTCCAACTAAACTTGCAGATACAAAAGCATTTAACTATTGCCTTCATGTCCATATGAAAGTATTTTAATTCTATTTCAACAGAAATATATAAATGGAGCATACTAATCGCTAAAATGGCTAATTTATTTCACACTGGATTTCATTCCAGACCTTAGAACTCATTCAGAAATCAACAGCAAAAATCAAGACAGTATGGTTTAGCTTCAAAAGAATAAAAATCTATTCTGGCTCGCATACAAGAAAAAGCAACATTTCATCCTGAACAGATTTCCTGCAGAGAACACAGCGTTAAAATACTGCATACTGTTCCTGAACCTAAAGTATTTTTTTCATTGACACCCTTATTCACTGATCTGTGTTGACTTGTGAGATATAAATGTATTCCCTCTGTAACACACAGGAGCTCTGACTTTTTCTCTTTGTTCATAAACTCCCTATTTTTCAAGACAGATGGAAGAGGAGTGTCACAAACTTTCAACCAGTTACAGGCTGCTTGAAGAGACACAGTGTAGGTGACACCTCAGTCATTCAGAGGCCTCTGTCTGACCCACTGCTTTGCGTGATGGATTCGGTGTATTTTTAGTCAACCCAAAGGAGACATCGCCAATAGTGGCATCATTTACCATTTTTACCTCAACGACTAAATGGTGGCAGGGTTTGACAGAGCGGCTCAGTCTCCTCGTCCATGTCGAGGAACGTGCGTGTGCTCATTCTGTTTTTCACCACTGTCAAACCCAGTTAAATTAGTTATCGTATCTTTTAAGTATCAGAAAACTTTGGCTGCGGCACGAAGCAGCACAGTGTTGTCATTTAGCTTCAACTCCACTTGGTCATATTAGCATGTATAACAACAAGATATCTAACCAAAATGTATTCATTTCAATGTAAAGTTAATATCCTATTGCTTGCAAAAGAAAAAATGAATACATAAAAGGAGTAAATCATTTGATAAGGAATTTCCCCCCGCAATGCACTGCATGGTGTTTGACGTAAGTGAACTTTTGTCCTTCAAATCAGGGCACTAA
This sequence comes from Anoplopoma fimbria, assembly GCF_027596085.1. NCBI lineage: Eukaryota > Metazoa > Chordata > Actinopteri > Perciformes > Anoplopomatidae > Anoplopoma > Anoplopoma fimbria. The sequence continues at coordinate 13,869,656 of NC_072471.1, read as the reverse complement.
TACCGCTCACTCTGAGGTAACGAAAACACGACGATTCTTCTGTTCAGATCATTATACAAGAAAACATACTTTAAATATTATATTCCACTCTGCCAATAGAACCACCTAAATGTTACACACTGTTCCTTACATCTTGACCCCTTTGTTTGCACTACATAAAAGGATCTGTACCAAATTTAATTTTACTGCTTGACCATACATGGTTTTATTCCCCACCTGCCGAGTAATTATCCAACATCCACGGTCCACCTGCACAGGTGTTTCCACTTATCCCGCCTAATTAGACCTCTTATCAAGATTGTAGGGGAGCACTCCAACTGTACTCTCCTGTTAGATTTGTACTTTGTACATTTTTTGGACCAGGACAACCTTGAACTTTTACGAAAGTTTTTTATTCCTCATATAACAGTTGAGTATGTTGGGTTTGGTAACTTCACTTTGTTTCCAGCTTCGCTTTACCCAGCCTCAACCTGAGCAGAGCTCTAATCACCTGCAAGATTGGAAACACCAGTGGAAAGTTAAGTGATGAAGTCTGAAACATGGAGAGGTAAGGGAGACACAGAAGTTGTTCTTTATCTCATAAAAATGAAAAAAGCAAAGCTACTTGACAAATTCCAAGAATCAAAGTGCAACTTTTGAGCCAGCAGCTTATGGTTTAAATATTTTTGATACAGCACAAGAAACACTTAGTTCCACACATTCAGGGGCTGAGATGTGTGTTTGTGTGTGTGAGGAGGCCCGTTAGTAGCCGTGGTGGGTTGAGGTGACCTCTATGTCTCTGTGTGTGGTTTGTCTCTGTGTATGGTGTGTGTGTGTGCTGGAGTGGAGACGCCCAGCCATTAGTCATTAGTTAAATGTTGAAATGTTGCTTCCCCCTAAAGGACAGCAGACCATTCTGGCCATAGCTCTCCCCTCTAGCAGCTGTCAGCACCCAGCATGGTGACACACACACACACACACACACACACACACACACACACACACACACACACACACACACACACACACACAGACTTGTGCACAGTTTCTCTCTTAGCTTGATACATCTACTTGTCTTATCAAAGCACTCATCATGGATGTTACGCACACTACATATCGGCTATTAAAATTTGATCTGGATCAGAACACAGATCAATGTTTAGTGAGCACTCGGTTCAATAACGCTCCTGTAATTGGATTCTCACACAAAACAGCTACAAGGAGCAACAGCAACAGCTCTTTGTCTTCATGGATGATATGTCTTTTATGCATGATCCGGTGTCAGCTTTGCCCTCCCAGTGAACCTTTCGCTTGTACCGCGGTGAAGACTACAAAGCTGCGTCGAGAGGTACGCCCACGCTGCGAGGAAGCAGCTATTTCAGTCTGTAGGGCCACATTGTCTGCTAATTCACAAAACACACCGCATGCTGTTTTTTAGTGCAGCCAAATGAGGCTTCTCGATCTGGGTAGAGCATGAGAGACAAACATACCATCCATAGAAAAACTATAAAAGCCTCTGCGGCTGGTGATAATGGCTGATGGAAGCATTGCCCATAACTACATGTGATTAAAAGTTAGTCAGGCTCTTCTTCTTAGGCAAAGGGCCGTAGCCGGAAATAAAAGAAAAATACTGAGGTCTCCAGTTAAAGTACCCCCCCAAGTGAAATTCTTATTCATTTTCAAAACAACTAATTTAATTTAGAAGTAAATAAACACAGGCTTCTCATTTCTAGCCGTCAAGCGTGGATTTTATTAGCTTTAGCTAGCTCGCCTTAGTTAAAGCTAAAACTTGTGACTTGGTTAAAAACTGAGCTAAAATACATAACCAGAAACCCCACAAAATATTTTAGTTAGCTCATGACATGAACACAGCCTACCACGTGGTTACCACCGTAAGTAGATAGCATAGTTAGCCTAGCATGCTAATGTTTGCTGCTTACGTTAGAGCACGTTAACACACTTTAATCCACTCTTTTGACTCTGTCTTTTTTTTTTGGGAAGGTCATTTTAAAAAGAAACCACCCTCCAAGTTCTTCTGCTAATTCAACATGTGGCGAAATCCAAACCTACGCAACAACTAAATAACTATGTCAAAGCTTTGTCTCCATTTACCATACAACCAGTGCCAGGTTTTATAGTTTCAAGGCATCATACAAGAAAAGTTATGTTGAAATCACAGACCCACGAAAAGTTAAAAAGAAACTTAAGCCCTCTCCCTGCTGTCAGGAGAGCTGATTCTGATGGAGAAGGAGAGAATGGAGAAATCCTACCTCAAAAATACCCCTTCTAAAAAAATGTGGAAGTAAATGCAGTTAATAAATAACTCCCCCCAGATTGCTAGAACACCCAACATTCCCAGAAAACGTACCAAAATTACGTCAGTGTCCTCAGTGGTTGCGACAGTCCTGCTCATGCACTTGTTTTTCATGTCTCACCCTGATAATATGTTGCACCAACAGCCCAGTATTCCAAAAAATGTGATTATTCATAGAAAAGATTGGTTCGAGAATTGGTTGGAGACATTTTCATCTGTATGCGATCTCTTTTGGTGTGGGGTATATTAAAAAAATAAAATAAAATCAAGAACCTCCACTAAATATTTATTTGTACTTATTTGTACTACCCAATATTTGAAAATTACAGATAAAACTCGATTTACCATTATTAACTAAAAGGGGCAACGCATGAAGAATGAATTTATCTGCTGAGAAAGAAAATGAAATAAAGTATGTCAAGGCTGAGAAGAAATGAAAAAACTGTTAGACAACCCTCATTTCAACAAAGAAAAAAATATGTGATCGTCCCCCTTTTCTGACCCTCTCCCGCGCTGTTAATTTTCGTACAGCCCCTAATAATAGAAACACTAACATTAGTCTGTAAAGATTAACCACAAGTGCAGAATATGTGTGATAAAACATGCTAAGAATGTGAAATAAATATCTTATATGTGACAGTAGGACATGTCATACGATATTAAAATATGCAATATAAATTAGGAGGGACCATAATAAATGAGAGCCACTTGAGCTGCTTAATGTCCATAAACCATATCTCTGTGATATATTGAACACAAGTAGTTATGCTAATGAGGTCATTAATTAAGCTAATTCGCATTCATTAGCAAATAATTCTATGTCAGCATACTCTTCTCCACATAATGGCCAGTATTAATGGGAGCTCGGCGTCTTAATTCATTAAGGAGTTATAGCAGTTTTGAGAAAATCGTTTTTCTCCTCATTAATATCTAAATTTATCCAGCGAGGTGTTTCAAAGTCTAATCAGATCATCGACTCTGTGGAGCGCGTAATGAAGGGTTGATGCTTCATAGTATTGTTCCAGTAGAGTTTCTACAGTACAAACATAGACACATCATGACGCGGCAGCTAATATCTGATATATATGAGAGTTAAGAGGGATAAATGAGGCTTCACTTTCACCAGAAAATCATCACTTTGGATTTAGATCTTTACGACCTCCCAGCAGTCATTTTAGGTTATGTACCAGCCTTGTTTTATTTTTGTCTGTGTGTCCATTTTAATCAAACTGACTTCATATCCCTCCAGCAGTCCTGTCTGCGTTCTCATTGCCTGCAGCGCTGGGATGCTAAAAGTCACTCAGGGGTCGGCAGACTTATTCGCATTCATGCGCCGCTCCGTTTGTTGGGAACGGGGAGTTTTGACGTACAGGGGTGCCAGCTTGGTTCACGGAAACATTTGACACGCCGGTGCCAATTAGGCCCAAAATCTTCCCTCAGGACTCACCCACACACTCACACTCACACACACATACACACACTTGCGCATAAACACTCACGACCTTCCCCGAGGCCTCCAGCTGTTTGCTGTATAATGAAGATGGTGGAAGTGGGGAAAGGGAAAGTCTCTGTACTGTGCTGCTACCTGGAGCCCCTCGGAAGCTTAGAGGATTTGATCTAACAGTGGTACAACTGCGTTTTATGCTGCATTTCATATGTATTTAGGATCAAATATAAGTCGAGCTCATGCTGAGCTCTCACACAATCAACCCTTAATATTTGAAAAACAAGTAATGTGATGGTTTGTTTGCTCTTTTGAGTTCTTGCTGCGACCTGTTTTCAGAATTTGCTTTAATGAGGCACTTTCTGTTTACTCCGCTCGGCTGCTGTGTTAAACTGTTTGGCTTTTGTCTGGCAAATCTTGTCTCACACTCATCAGGCTGCAGTATGCTGACACATTATGTAAATATACTACATCTATCTTTTTTTTTATCTCCATGTGGGCGCTTAGCACCATTATTATTGCATATTCGATTTTGCTTACTTGACCTGGCTACATTTTTTTGCGTTCATTAATCGAATGTCATTTTTCAAGGAAGAAATAACTAAAATAAATAAATGAAGCTCGCTCACCAAATACAAAGAGAATGTTTATCCGGCTTCTTTGTTTTTGGGTCCATATTAGGTTTTTTCTGGCAGAGCCGGCTGACATCCTGCGGTATCTTCTGAAACAGCTTTTTAAGACTTTTTCTGTTTGCATTCCAACCAATGTGACAAGTTCTGATAGATGTAAGAAATCGACGTTGATATAGCAATCACATAACTTGCATACTTCAGTAACGGAACTTCAGCTGTTATTCAAACCCAAACGACGATCTTTTCCTAAACCTAACCAAATAGTTTTGTTGCCTAAACCTAACTAAGTTGTTTCCTGTAAAGACAGAGGTTTATTTTGAGAAGAATTTATCCATGCAATGAGCAGAAACTGCTGGCTCTCATAGGAAAACGCACAACAGTAACTTTTGGTCAGCTATCATATGAACCATTGTAGAAGGAAACATGCTGCTCCATGCACTTTAAAACAGCTGATGTCTCAAGCAAATCTAGGAAACTTAGAGCTTGGAAATAGCCACTTTTTTGTGTGATACTTTGAAAGGTGGTACCTGTCCAGCAACGGTTAGCAAGACTCTCTTTTAAGCCTACAAGGATAATGTTGGCAATATTCTATATTGTTCTCACTGTCTACAAAACCCATAAAAGGCCAAAACCAACATTTAATCTGAACCCATTAACAATTGTAGCCTGTGAGCCCAAAGCCTGATAAAACTTCTACCTCTGTGCCATAGACATAGACTCTACAACCCTTTCGTGCTACCATAACTAAAGCAAACTAAATGTGTATTATTCCGCTGCTAAAAGTAGTCCTTGACAAACACACTACAGTATTTATTCCTTTTTGCATAATGTTTACAAAAGACTACAGTTCCCAGGTGTTTCATTAAATTACTGAGCCTTTTTAAAAAAAAGGAAAGTTTATATTTGTGACTTGTTTTTAAAAATCTTCAACAGAAGCAAATGGGTGCTATACGCAGGGAAGTTGGAGTGTATCAAAAGCATTCACACATTGTTTTGTGCAGAACACCGTCCTTTGTTTTTAAATCTCTGTTTTCAAGGCTTCTTGGAACATTTTCATTCATAGGGGCAAACCTTCCGATGCTGTTATTTCAACGTTTGACGTTTCACTGCTGCAAAAGGTTTTCAAACCACTGACCTCAACAAACCGCCACCCTCCGGAGTGTCCTCTCCCGCTTTAGCTCATTCCGCTGTTTAAACGAGCTCGACCTGACTCAACCTGCTGCACCCCACTGAGGAGGCCACTCATGAATATTTTAGCAGAAGTTTGCTCATTGCACAATGAACTGTTTTCCCCATCGCTCAAAGCCACACACATGGAGGCGCTCATGCGTGGAGCCAATGAATACAAACACACACACACACAGAGACACACACACACACACACACACACACACACACACACACACACACACACACACACAAACATGTATATATCCTTTTACTGTACCCGTACCACTGCACCGTAAGTATAGATACACACAAAGTCATCACACTCTCACTTATGCACACATCCGTCACACACACACACACACACACACACACACACACACACACACACACAACACACACACACACACACAACCCAAACACACACTGTGATTTGATGACTTTTGATGCTAATGAGCTGTTGTGGTGTTTACCCGACACGCATGGTGGGTGTCGCATGGGGCAGCCGCCGCCTGCTTTTAATGATGTTTATTTGGCACACGTCTGAGGAGCTAACGTGTGTGTGTGTGTGTGTGTGTGTGTGTGTGTGTGTGTGTGTGTGTGTGTGTGTGTGTGTGTGTGTGTGTGTGTGTGTGTGTGTGTGTGTGTGTGTGTGTGTGTGTGTGTGTGTGTGTGTGTGTGTGTGTGTGTGTGTGTGTGTGTGTTTCTGTGTGACTGACTGGCAGATGTTTAAGATGAGGGAGGGAACACATCAAGAGATAACTCCCGCACATAACTGAACGGTGTCACGACCCAGCGTTCGACGAATGAAGGAACACGACCGGCGCTTTGCATCTCTGCTGTTTGAGTTTTTAAATGGCATGTTCTAACTGTTATTCTCTTGTTTCGCCGACTGTCGAAGCATGCTCGCCTCTTTTGAACGGAGACAGATTCATTAGGGCCATCAAAGGGCGGGCTTCAGCTCGCATTAATGTTTCGGCGCGCTGAGCGCTGAAAAGATAAAAAAATCACACCTCAAGATAATTAGAGGTCTGGATTTTTTTTTTATTTTTAGACATGAATAAATCTGCTCGATGAATAAGAAGGGAGTTGCGTTTGAATGGAAGAGGTCGGCGGGTTGTTTGGAGAATGGACTGTTAGGATGGTTAATAACCTGCATGTCCTTGGCAACGACGAGGGCCAGTACTTTTAATTTGAAAGGGTTTCTGTAATTCACTTTGAGGAGAAAAGATTTTCAGTTGATGTCAACGGTTAGCGAAGCGAAAACAAACCCCCTAAATATCTGCCAATAAACAGTTGATAATGTGACAAAGTGCTTCATTAACCACCATATTGGCTTGTGTATGGTAAATAAGCATACGAGGCGTCACTCTTTGTTTAATCTATTTGCTTAATAATCGGATAACTTCACAGTCCAACGTGTTTGCGCTCATAGTCTCTCCGAAGCATCCGCTGTTCCTTTAGAGTCTAAAGGAACAGCGGATGCTTCGGAGAGAACAGCATCTGTCTGCACATTACATTCTAAGGTCATGGTTATCTGATGGGGGAATGTGTGTGTGTGTGTGTGTGTGTGTGTGTGTGTGTGTGTGTGTGTGTGTGTGTGTGTGTGTGTGTGTGTGTGTGTGTGTGTGTGTGTGTGTGTGTGTGTGTGTGTGTGTGTGTGTGTGTGTGTGTGTGTGTGTGTGTGTGTGTGTGTGTGTGTGTGTGTGTGATACAGTGCGGCACCGCCTGTCACCAGAAAAACATGGGGGAAAGGCTGACGAGAGCTTCATTTCAGCTGTCCTCCAGAAGGACGACACAGGATGGGGGGTGTGTTTGTGTGTGACACGGTATAGATGGCTAGGTTTGACACGTGTCACTCTGCTGGATTTTCTTTCCCTCGATGCTACAGATGATGACCAGTTTCACCTCGTGCTGGTGATGGTCATAACAAAACACACAGCCACATGCTCTAGAGTAGACTATATGGGCTAATTAATAGTTTTTGTTGACGATGTGAAAGGGGTCGGTCCCTTTGACAATTCCCACAGAGAATTACAACCTGACTGTGTAGTCCCCCTTTAGCTCTAAAGGGGCAGTTTAGCATCTTTCAGCTCATAGTTTTTGTTCTCTTTGCTGTTCAACTTTTTACTGTTGAGTCTTACAACTTTCAACAGTGAGTGTGTTCATGTGCACTTCATTTTTTAGGAGTATGAGTAGGGTATGAGTTGCGCCTGTAAACACTGTATTCTGGTTTAAACAAACCTGAGTATACTAGGTAGAGCTCTCCAATAGAAACTGGGACTCTGTAGCATATAAACACCTTATCAAGGTGTTTGCAGGTGTGATATCTACTTAAAGGGACAGTTTACCGCAAAATCAAAATACACATTTTTCCTCTTACCTGTAGTGCTATTTATCAATCTAGAATGTTTTGGTGTGAGTTGCCTAGTTTTGGAGATATTGCCCATAGAGATGTTTCCCTTCTCTCCAGTTTAATGTGACAATAGCACTCGGCTTCCAGTTTCACGTGGGAACTACTTTCTTTCTACTCAACTAATCGCGAAAACCGTATCACCGTGCAGAAGGAAGTGTAGATCTACTCATAGACGAGAGCCTCATGACAGCACGAGATGTAAAACAGTAATGGTGTCCTCCTCGACTGATCTGTAATGTTGTAAAGTGATGCTGGGCTAGCTAGCTGTTACGAGTAAAAATGCACGCTTCCTTCTGCGCTGTGATACGGTTTGTGGGTGTAGTTTGGTGGTAGAACGTAAATACAAACTGCTTGCAACAAAGTCTATGGATTATTTTTAATATAATCATGACTCGGGTCATGATTTCTGGAAAGAGACATTGCTTTTCAAATATACACATTTCTTTATCGCTTTGGGCACAACAAGCCGAATGCTATATAGTTCCTTTATTTTGGAAAGAAGGCAGACATCAAAACTAGGCAACTCACACCAATTCAATCTAGATTTATAAATAGCACTACAACTAATAGGTAAAATAAGAATATAAATTTTGTGGTGAACTGTCGCTTGTTTTTTTTCATGTCTGCTGTTGCTTATGTATTTGCCTAATCAACTTTATTTCCATTTTATAGTGCTTTAAATGTATAATGTAGGTGTAAATTCTATTTTTTTTTAATTTATATCTCCTAAGGTTTTAATTGAGTCTGAAAGTCTGTATAGCAGCTGTGACACTGATGGTGGAAAATATTCTATTTTCTAAGTTTTTGGCTATATTAGGTTTTATATTATATAGTATTTTTCTTTTTACTATTTTCAGTCAGCCAATGCATCATTTTATTCCTTTGTAATGTTATTCATTTAGTTAACTGAGTCTTTTTCAGCTGTGGGATCTTATTGTCTCACTTTTTCTCACAGGTGAATCAGTTTTTCTGCTGATTGCTCATTAGATCATGTGTCCATCAGACTCAGTCTTACTGCTGGTCTTTGATTAAACCTTCACACTAAGTAAGACAATCTCTTGTAAATAACTTCATCAAACAAATTAAGCTGTAGGATGACCTTTTTATTGCCACCTTTCCTTTCTAAATATCTCTCAGGGAAAACAAACACATGGTAAATCTTTTCAGAGCAGGAAACACCTGTTTCCTCTGAAGAGCTAATTCAGCATCTCTGTTTCTATTGGCCAGTTTGAACCAATGAAGCCAGATGATGGTTATAAAAGAACACCTGTGTGAGGTGCTCTGTTTCTTCTTACACACACACACACACACACACACACACAACCCAGTGGAGATGTGCTGCTGAAATTTACTATTATTTCTACTCTTTGTGAAACTGCCAATTGGTTTTTACAAAGATGCTACTTATGAAGCTTTCAAATCTTTCTTGATTTTCTTGAATGAAAAACGAAATAACTGTAGAGTTGTTTTTGAGGTCTTTTATTAGAACCTGAAATATGTCCCATTCACATTACACCAGATATGTCCTTGTTAAAATGCCTGCAGTTTACAAACCCACATCACAAAACCACAACAAAGAAGAATATCTCATTCCCACTAATTGAGTCCTTTTGACTATTTGCTTTAATTCACTTCAAATATTGGTTTTGGCCACGGGCAGAAAAACAACTCTGTGCACAGCAGGTGATGAAACCGACTGAAAGTGAAAAACGAATTAACTCAGTTGACACAAATCTCAACACATAATAAATCCCTTTCAATGAGGTGTTAATGACCAAAACAGTGACATCACGCATCAATAAATACAATACATGCAATTCCTTCATTCAAATGAGAAAAGAAAGACAGAAAATAAATACAGATTTTGAAAAAAAAAATTGGGAAAGAATAGGATTTTCAACTCTCAGTTGGACGGGTACATTGTTGCTCACAATCAAGAAGCCGTTGAGCTAGCAACAGAGTTTTTTTGAAAATAGCCAGTTCTTATTAAAGATGATGAACATGATTTTCAAGTGCCAAATTAAAGTTGTTTGTCACTGCTTTCTGTGGTCATTTGGGGGTAAAAGGCACAAGAGTGCATCTTTTATTCTTCATCTTGGTGTGTTCGTCTTCATTTTGTCTCTCTTCTCTCCCAGTAATCAAACCAGGGGGCTCATCTCACCCTGCCTTCCTCCATCCTCTCCCTTCTCTCTCATTTTCCCTCTTCCGTCCTGACACTCAAAGTTATTTCCCAAGCTTTTCGCTGTCTCGATTTTTTTAATTACACAAAGTCCTTTTGAGTTGGAGGGCTGTGCTGCACCACGGAGCTGGTGGTAATCATAGTGCGGTTATTCATTCATGTCACATCCAACAGGAAGGAAGGAAGGAAGGTGGTAGTAATTGAGTCCACAGCAGATAGGCTGCTCCTTTGCTGAGGCCAGAGGGTAATGAGCAGAAGTGTTGCAGTGCGTTTGTGTGGTGTGTTTATGAACAGTGTGTTTTATAGTTCTGTAAATATTTGTCAAATTAATTTTTGATATCATGAATAAGAGGAGATGCAACAGAAAATCACTGTAGTTTGAGCTGTAGAAGACAGAAATGGTCTCTACAGTAGTTTGCTAATTAAATCAGATACTATCAACAGAAACAGGCCTAACTAATATTTAATCAACATCCACTGGTAATAGCTTCTCCTAAGCCTCGGGCATGAGATCCATATCCAATAAGTATTAATGTGATTGCTTCTGCAAAAAGTAGTATCATATAAGTGCTTTAATATCACTGGATCATACTAGCTACTGTTAGCAGCTATGCTATCCTTTACTATAATTATGAACGTGGCCATAGCTGCTGGTTTCATGATAGTAAGTTAGGTACTAAAACTAGACATGTTGACAAGAAGGTGTAGGGTATTTATTCAATCTGAAACTCAAGTTTAATACTTCAAGAAATTAATACTGTCAGTTTTGGAGATAATGTTGATATGTCAATTCTGAAATATAGACAGTCCAACTCAAGTTAAAGATCCACTCCTCGACCTAAATTATAAATTGCATAATGTTGTCCAGTTGTGATGTCTCATAATCCTGCTCGCACATTTACGTCTTACACTCAGTTTTAAGGTGAGCATTGAGAATTTGAAAATAACTTTATAGTCAAAAAACCACACATAATTTACAATGAACAAAACACATTTTTGAACGGAGGGTACTTTTGATCATGATTCCAACCCCAACGCAAGAAAAGAAAACATTGGCATTGTACGTTTACGCGAACCACGGAATACTATGAATCTATACGTATCTAAACCCAGAAAAATATCAGAAATATGTTTCATATCGGCCTTCTATCACACTCATGGAATGCCATAATTGACATAATGTAACACAGAAATCCCAAAGTCAGCGTTTACTTTTAGTTTCACATAGGAAACAGACAGCGGTCTCCTGAATGAAAGTCCTGTGTGCGACCCACTGACCAATCCTTTGTGGACTTTCTCACTTGTTACATCACGTAACTTTCAAACACGGTCGCTTGATGTGCTCTGCGCGTAGCTAGCTGATTTGCTCTGACCAAATGCAAAAACGTCCACATTCAACGTCTCTGTTGTTTGCAGAAACGAACAATGCAAAAAATAAATCCTGGCAACAAGGCCAATGGTTACTGTAAAAAAATATGCAGAAACCATAGTTGGTAATTAGTACCACCGACCAACTTGAATCTTGCTCCCTGTGGTGTCTATGCTGTCAAATGCTGATTTCTTGCTCTATTTTCTGAATACTTTCAACTGCTAGGGAGAAATACAGTACAAATAATCTTACTCTCAAAACTCCATTCCTATTTGAAAATGACTGGATGATGTTCGACTTAATGCTGCCTCTGGAAGTTTGCTTCCGTTTGGCTCTGAAGCCAAAAGTAATGTATAGACAATGTGAGTGTTCATGCCTTGGCTCGGTCGCATAATTATACGGCACTGCACAAGGCCATGTCATTTTGATGTGCATGTCTGTGCAAGTGATGTGCTAATGAACAGTTCTGAGTGTGTTTCCAGACAGTTCACCCTGCCCTTAGTCTGCTGCCTGCCTCTAATAACTAACAAGTCCTTTTGGACACAAGCCTCAATTTACATCAGCGTCATAAACAACTTATCTCGTCATCCTTCTCCAACTTATAGGAAGACTTTTAACCATAAGAGACCATTATATGTATTTCCATATCGCTAACATTTCAGCATCTCCTCACTCATTAGTAAAAAACTAAATACAAGTTTTATGTGCTTGGCCCCCAAACTCTTGCATTATATTCCAAATGTTTCTTTGTGACACTCCAGATCCTCTCACAGGACTGCTATTTTCATTTCTATTTTTCCCCCATTTTTTCAGCCCTATGACTAATTCTTTCTCATTCTGTCTCATTCGCTCGGTTTCAATCCCACCTCTGTCAGTGTTTAACGCCCCTTGATTGTGAAGCACTTTGTAACTTTCATTTTGAAAGTGCCTGTAATGTCTGAAATTACAGTGATAATGATTTATTGACGTTAAAACGCCTACACCCAGCACCTTTTAAGCAGGGCTTTGGCTCTTTTGTGCCTCTTGCTAAGCCTTAGTCAGGAGTAGATTGCACACTGCGGTCAGCTATTTTTTACATCTCTCTGCAGCCCTGTAATACACACTGCACTGATGACGGTGATAAATGATCTAATCCAGAGAAGACCAACATTTCACTTCTCCCCTGGGCTGCAGATGAGACAATCAACTCCTCGTATTAATGTCTGGATCATGATTTAGTGAAGCGCAGCAGATGCTTACCTTTATCATTATGGCTGCGTTTGGTAGTCAGCATTTGTCCGCGCCAATGTAAATATGTATATTAGAAAGTCACTGCTTGTGTTTCACCTCTTTGTGTGTTTTCTTCACTTACCAGTGCTATATCGTCTGTTTTTCTTTTTCTTTTTCTCCAGCTTAGTCCATCCTCCTCCTTTCATCCATCCTCCTCCTCTCGCATCCCCCACAGATGATTGGTCAGAGCCAAAGTAGGACACTGAATACTACAAATAATTTTAATTCCAGTATCATTGTTATTATCCTTTATTAATATTGTCTTTCTGTAATTCAAAAATCAGTGCATGAATAAGGAAAGTTACATTCGCATTACTTCATCCCACCACTTGGTGGCAGTCATAGAACACAGCAGGGCCTGGTCGGCATAAGATGCCATATGCGTACATACCTGCATAGATGTATTTTTGCATGTATGCTCTTTGCAACAGACAGTGATCTTGGGATTCTGTCGATTGGCTCCTGGATTTTTTAGTTCCTTGTTTAAAAAATCTCAATCTCTCAAATGCAGAATATAATGATTTTTAAATGGATTAAATTGGACCTAAATGATAACCTGACATCACCATAACAACTGTGATCAGGTCTGTTTCAAAATAATTCACTTTGACCTGACTACATTCTGAAGATGAATTTATAAAAAGTGGCAACTACTTCCAATTCAAACCTTTGAAATAGGTGGAACACTTGAAGTGGAAATCCTAAAAGACATAAATGCCAACATCAAGTGTTTAAATTAAACAACAGATTACTGAAGAGTGAGCACTGATAGCAGTGGCGGTTTCAGTTGAAATGTAACCTGCGGAAGCAGATCAACTGAGTAAAAGTACAAGGAGTTAAAAGTGTCAGAAAGACTAAAACATGAAAGCACTGACACCGTTTGTGTAAATGCTTAACACAAATTCAATCTACATGGTTGTCTTACTAGCCGTGTTTTCATTAGCTTATTCTTATGCACATTTTTAAATATCGTTTTTCGAAAATCTGTATTGACAATAGCAAAATTTCAAAAGCTTCCTCATTTGCGCAGTTTTTTATCTCACAATGTGGTTTTTGCCTTTTTCAAAAAGAGTTGATGTTATAAATGGATTACGTAACGCCTTTGTTGAATAAATTATAACCTAGCAAACGTTTAACCCAGATGACTGATGAGCTTTTGATGCTGTCGGCGTCTTCTCAGATATCGTCCGAATGCTTGTCTTTGTCTCTGTACAGCACAAAACATGGCCTTCAAATAAACCTTTATCTTCACAGGAAGTTGGGTTTAGGCAACAAAACCACCTAGTCAGGGTTTGGAAAATATTTTTGTTGATGTTAACTTCACTTACAACTTACGTGAGTGAAGTGAAGGGCATGTGTTTGTTTTACCACTTCCACCCACAGTAAGTGGGTCATTGAACACTTAATACTACGTCAGTTTCTCTGAGCATCTAATGGTGGGTTTTCATTGGAGTCGGTTGAAACAAAGTCTTTGTGCTTTGGTATCAGATGCTGAAGGGACTGAGTTGGCCCAATTTAAACAGATTTCCTAAAGACCCCTCTCAGTTTTTCTCTAGTAGATCGGCCAAGGTGACATGATTTGTTCCCGGGTTGCAAACTTCTTCTTCTACTGAGTTTCCTGGCGGATTACAGCCAACTTCTGACCAAACTACGCAGGCTAGTTTACTATCTGCAAACCAGTTACAGGAAATGCACCTAATTTTGTGTTTCTTTTTTAGCAACATTTCAAATTCTATTCTCAATTGAATGGGAACATGGCTACTGGTTTTCACTCAAGGGAGACAGCTGGATGATTGGATAATCACTAACTCATCTTTTGAGGATTGCTTATGGTTAAAACTAGTGATGTGTCGTCTCAAAGATCTAATCATAACTCTGACAACTTTTCTGTCTCTATATCCCTTCTTCTGTTTCCATCTACCTTATTTTTTCCTCACTAAATTGGAGTTTCCCTGTGGGTTCAGGATTCTACATAAACACAACAGCATCAGCATGCGTCCATCTCTGCCTGGACCATCAGGTCGCCATTCCCGGCACTAGGCTTCCTACAAGGATTCAGGTTACCATAGCAACATGACGTGGGTGAAGGAGCGAGTGGAACCAGCAAGTGTTGAAGATGAAGATGAAAGGAGGTAGAAGGCTGTAATCAGATTGTCTCCTTCGGTCACGCCTCGGATCCATCTTCTCCCCTCCGCCGGCCCACGTCCCTCACACACCGAACCCAGCGCCACATAAATCACAATCGGCCACAAGTCACCTCTCATTGCTGCGCCCAACCACGGATCCACAGAGGTGGGGAGAGAGAGGGTGGGAGAGAGAGGTAGCCTTCAATGGTGGACCTGCGTAGACTCTGGCTTGTGGGTTGGGGAGGTGGTGTTTAGTGGTCCTAGCCCTCGCTCCACCCCATTTCCACAGTCAACTTCGAGAAGCTCCATGGCTTCGTACCTGATATAGTTTCTTACAGCGTGGTCAAATGAAGATGGATTGGGGGTTAACGGTGTAATGATTCTGTTTTACAGGCAGCTGGCTGCCTCTTTTCTCCGTGGAAAACCCTGCTGAGAAGACTGTAGCTGAGGGACGGCTGTTTCTCTCTGTCTCACCGTCTTAACTCTTCCCACTCTGAGTACTTTTTGCTTTCTTTCTCAAGTTTATTTCATTGACTTTATTCACACACACACTCACACATCCTTCATCCTCCTTCATCATTAGTTTTTGTCACCAATCTGGCGTGCGGTAAAAAATAAAATCAAAGTTTCAGTGGTCGACACAGAACCACCAAAGAGCTTAAAAATTAGAAAACGGCTGATAATTACGGCTCGGTCACAGGCTGTTAGCTCGCTCACTCAGCTGCCCTGCGTGGGACGGCGGCCTCCTGCGATGTGTGTTTGTATGTGTGAGTGTGTTTGTGTGTCAGCTTCCCTCAGAGAGGTCAGGCTGAAGTTGAGAGGGATAGCAGATGTGCTACCCCATACTGCCTCAACACCAGCTGGGTGCTCCGTCAATATACTATTAGTCACAATCAAGGAAGCAAGAAAATGTGCATTTCATATCAGAGAACAATGCTGATGGTACTCTGAATTATTTTGTTTTGTTTTACTGTAATTCTGTTTAGCCTCTTAACAATGAGATGTCTTGGGACTTTGTAAGACATGCAGTGATAAGGATTCTTTCCAAATGCCATATTGACTAAAGGCCATTTTAATTTCTGGAGTGGTATTGGTTACTGGGCAACGTTATTTCATTATCATTATCTTAATAAATATTTTGTGTGGGAGACGCTAACATTCTTCTGGGAAAAACAGAAGACAATAAGTGATTCTGAGAAATCAGTTGCAGTACCACGCTAACCTTAATCAGTTGGAGAGAAAAAATCACTTGCCTTTTAGTTGCATCTTTGCAGACTGTGAAACCTGACCCAAATGCTTATTTGCTTTCTTACCAATAGATGAGAAGATCAATACCATTGTGGTAAATATGACACTACAGCTAGCATTCACTTAGCTTAGCTAAAAGACTGTTAACTCAGGTACCGATTATACAAATGAGATATAATGTGTTAATTGGTGAATTTAAAAGTGCTGGTGGGTGTTGCTTTCCAGCTGTTTCCATCTGTTCACATTTTTTTGTGCTAAGCTAGCTGGCTGCTGGCTGTAGCTTCATATAACAAGTATTCTTAATGTCTGACTAAAGTTCCTAAAATGTAGATTCTCAAAATATTTTGATAGATGTTTTTAGAACAAAAAGACAACAAATTAAAGTAATAACATGACATTGAAGTTGGTTTAAGGATAAAGATAGATAAAAAAAAAAAAGAAATATAATAATTTTGTAAACATAAACCAAACTAAATGACTACAAATAAGTGGTGGTTAAAGGCAATGAAGACTCATAATAAGAATTGTAGATAAGGCACACAGTAGGAGAATGGGGGTCAAGAGCGGTTTAGACAGTTCAAGGAGCAGTGGGTAGCTGGATGTTCTCCATACATGTTCAGTATGAGCACTGCATAATCCAAATAAAGTGTGATTCTTATAGTAAATCAGATAATCTCATCAGATAATCCTTGGCATAAAGCAAGCAATGAGTTGGACTCCTGTTTGGCCTGTTCAAATGTTGTGAAATATTCCGGCGTTGCCTCGATGCGAGGTGTTTAGCTGTTCACCTGCCAGGCACATGTAGCCGGCCTCCTCTCTGGCTCCATGGCTGGACCCTGATACGCTGGTTTCTGTGTCTGCTATTTGGCCCCCATCCCTTCCCATGATACCGGAGTGTGTTAGTGACAATGACCACAGAAGTGGAAAGTGGACATCTGGTGCACCTGTCCAACACCGCACACAGTCGTACACACACTACAACATTTGCATCTCCCTTCTCGGGGAGTGTACGTTCAGGGTCGTGTGTGTGTGTGATGATCTGGCGGTCATGCGTGGTGAAGCTCATGATCACCGAGACCTGACTGCTGGCCCACCGACCAACTGGCTGACCATATGGATGGGAACTACAGCCTCTGCTCTGCACTCCCTCTCATCTCTTCCCCCACACCCGTCCTCTCCTCTTCCCATCCCCTACCCCCCCCTACCCCCCTCCCACACACACCTACCCAAGTATCCCTCCTCGGCATAGCACTCCTGCTGACTTGCTCGTTCTTTTTAATGAATCATTGGGTTCACCTGCACCGAAGTGGAAATTCCACCCTCGTCATCCCCCATGTGTCACACTGGGTTTTTATTTTTGTGCTCCTGAATCGGAGGGACAGGCATGCGCATGATGCATGGAAAGTGTAAGATGAGATGAGATTTTAATCATTCCCTTGATGAAAAGAGGTTGTTGCATTAACAAATAGTAAGAGGGGGGAAAAGAGTGTAAAACATTTCTTTAAAACCTTTATATACCATGAAAGAGGCTACACGCGGGGTCCTAGCGTCCATACCTCGATAGCCGAACGTTACATTATCTTCTCTTACAACAAGCACTCTGATTGAGTATGTCTTTGTTGTCTTTCTGATAAAATGAAACTTGTTCCTTTAGTTTATTATCCATAAGCAGCAGTTATACCTTCTATTAGAATTCTAAGCTTTCATGAAAGCATGTTAAGCAGCTCCAATGAAACTTTTCCTGGGGCGTCATGCTCTTATATGTTATCTTAAAATGTATTCCCTTATCTATTATATCCACCCCAGCCACCTTTGACTGGCATCAGTCCGTCAAGCTGGTTACATTTAACCTATGACAGTCTTGGGCTAGTGGGAAATTATTTTCATTAAAGTCAGCTAAAAATACAAAACTACAATTTTACTTTATTCAACCCTCCCTGTTCAGAAATATGGAGTAAACTGCACAACATATTGTTGAGCGAGGTCATGAAGAATATTTCAATATTAAAACACATTTTTCATGTTTCTGTCAATCTGATGAAGAGAAGTCAAACATTCACTCTGCTATTGGATACCAGCTCAAAAGATACCTGCATCTTTAGCTGCTAATGTTGTCTCCTGATTGGTGTTGGGCAGTTTGTGTGAAGTGGTTTTAACAGAGACTTTTCATTGAAAACGGGTGCTTGTGAGAAGTGAACCAAAACGTGCAGGTTTACGGGCCCTCAAACTAAAGAAAACGAGCCGGGCGACAGTAAATTGTTTCTTAGAGCTGTGCTTGGACTTCGTCAGATTCATATTCACCTCATTTTGACCTATTCTTAATATAAAAATATTGCTAAGGGCAGCTTCAATTCAGAAAATGTTCATGATCACAAATTATTTTAAATCAGGTTTTTGTACTTTCCATATAAACATGTGATTGTTTGCATCTATTTCTGTCTCTGTCACAGGATAAACCTCATCCTCTTTTTGTCCTTACATCTGAAAAAACTTAAATAACACAAAGTGTTTTCCTGTGGTTTGAACAGAAAAATTAAACTGTGAGTAATGGTACCTTTTTCCCTCATCTGCCTCTGCCCAAACTCGCCTGACATTGTACCTGTGAATCCACAACACCTCTCCCAGTGATTCCTTTGCCCTCTTTATGACAAAAGTAACAATTAGTGTGAGTCCCACCGCAGCACTGGCTTCATTTTTTACTATCACACCACCCTGAGCTTATTCCCAGGCTACACACAGGCGGCTTTGGCACAATGCTATTATCCAGGCCAGCCCATAGGAAATAGACTAAGAAGAGAGCTTATTGATTGTCTCTCTGTGAGAGGTGGTTGATTTTCTCTCTCACCTGTATCACCTCTCTTGTGCCCTCCCCTCATGTCTGTTCCTTTCTCTTCTCTGTCTCTCCGAGTTGCATTACAACCAAGGAGTGCATCTCTGGGGGAGAAAAGTGAAACACACAATCATAGAGAAACACACAAACACTATAATTTGTGTCCATCTTTTTCCTTTCCCTAGTTTTGCTGCCACTCTGCACTGAATATCAAAGCATGGACACTTAAACACACATACAGCACCTTTGGTGACGTGTTAAACACTTATTTTACCTGCTGTACATGCAAATTCATGTCCACTCAAGGGTATTTTTCCTAGCCTGTGCCGAGAAAACATGGAAGTGTGACCATAACTTCAACCACTGGTCTATGGACTGCCGTTTTGAAACTTTTTTTTTTTTTCTCGCCATCTTGTTTTTTTGCAACCAGAAGTGACACAAGAGAGTTGAGAGTCTTATCAGATGTTTTAATGCAACAAAAATGTATCAAGTTACTTTCATGAACTAAAAACACAGTGAAAGGGTAAATTTGTAAGTCGCCCAGAGAGGACTACATCCTGGCAACGACCCGTCAACCATGCCCTTAAGCATATACCCTGCTTTATCATCTATTTTGATCCAAATGGGACCGTAGATAATAAATGATCATGTTGTATTGAAGCACACTTAAACCAGCAATTAATAATAAATTTGAGATTATAATGTTGACTGAGGCAATAAATAAAGTGAGAAGAAGGGTCATTTTCTCATAGACGACAATGCAGTTAGACTTCTTTTTGCAACCAGAGGAGTCGCCCCCTGATGGACGTTAGAAAGAATGCAGATTTGAGGCACTTAAGCATTGTCTTCACTTTTCAGACGTGGAGGTTGCTGCCTCGTAACCACATGTCAGCATAGGGAAGGAATATGAAATGATGAGATCAAAACATAGGGAAGGAATATGAAATGATGAGATCAAAACAACACTAACAACACTACATATCATGATTATCCATTTATTGAAAGTGTGGTGTCATATATGTGTGCGTGTTTGTGTGTAGGAAGAGGGAGAAGAGGAGGAAAATCGATGCCATTAGGCCTCTCCAACACTTTTTATGTGTAGTACTCTCCCTGTGTCTTCTCACGTGAGGAGAAGCTTTTCTGGTGATGGCTGTGAAAACAGAGTCAATTTATTACCTGCCCTTTCCCACCTAATTCTGTTTCGTACCCACTAACACACTGTTTAATTTACGTGAGGCTATTTGATATTCATTCGTGCCTCGGAGACATCAGCCAAACTCTCCGGAGACATGCTGGAAATCTATCGGCTGTGTGTGCATCTCTGGTTTTGTGTCTATCTGCGATCGAACAGCAACGCCATAACTTGTTGCATCTCATTCTAAAGCGTCTTCTGCATCTCCACTATCTCACATTCTCATTGTCTTTCTCTGTTTGCACTCATCTTTAGGGATTTCGATACAGCGCCATACATTTTTACCAATAAAACCCCTTATTTCTGAGTCACAAATACAGAAACGCACCGCTGATGCTGAGAACGGGGGTCCTTCCACATCTCCTGCGGGCGTCGTGCCACACGCCCTGCCTTTTAATGACCCGCCCACTCCATCTGGGAATTCGGAGGAAGAGATTAGAAAACCCAAGAACATCCAATATTTCTGAATGTCATCAGCACTAAATAGCAAAGTGCTTTAAGGGCCCCAAAAGGAATGTATGTCAACCCCGACTCGTGCTGCTTTGCATGCATGATGTGATGGAATTTGTGTGCTTTGCTACAGGGGTTTAGAAATTACATTCCTCTGTCCATGTGTGCTTCTCTCCCTCTGCGTGTGGATTTATCAGCGTGTTGGCCCTTATGTGTGCGTGAAACAAGCCATGTGTGTGTATTTTTCCTTAATGTGTGCGTGTCTCCAAGGTGAAGTGTTTTCTAGATTGGCTGGTGGTTTGCGGCCAGATCCGGCACTTCTTGTTTGCACTGGCATCAGGCGTAACCTTTTCCATGACGGATCCTTATCCACCCACGCATATGCACACACACACACACACACACACACACACACACACACACACACACACACACACACACACACACACACACACACACGGGACTTAGAGGAGAAGCCAACTGTCAGCAACAAGAAATCATCAGCACCATCATCTGCACTCTCCCTGGCCTGTGTGTGTGTGTGTGTGTGTGTGTGTGTGTGTGTGTGTGTGTGTGTGTGTGTGTGTGTGTGTGTGTGTGTGTGTGTGTGTGTGTGTGTGTGTGTGTGTGTGTGTGTGTGTGTGTGTGTGTGTGTGTGTGTGTGTGTGTGTGTGTGTGTGTGTGTACTTCTGAATCTGTCTGCATGTGTGTACGAACATTTGTCTTTGAATCTCGGTTTGTGTGTGTGTGTGTATGTGTGTGTGTTTAAATGCTGTCTGGCTGCGTACAGGGGCTGAGGTGAGTGATTGCCTTGTTTCTGTGGGCGGCAAGCTGTGGAGGTTTGCTCTCACTGTAAATTTAGAGGAATTCTTAATGGAACTCCAGAGCTGTCAGACCTCAAAGTGTTGTACCTTTTTTTTTGTTGTTCTTCTTCCCAATGACAAGAGAGACGCCTAAATCCTCCACATACAACTTTATCCTCTCTGCCATGAGAAGGACGACGGCAGCTGATGCATGTGTGTTGCATGACGCACAACTGGCTCTGAAAAAACGTGTCGAAGAGAAGCAATAACTTCTCCATGATGATACCGTTAAGACTCAATCAATAAAACACAAGATACTATCATACTACGATCATTTTCACAGCACATCACAGTAATGTTATCCGAGCACGGGGTCTGCCTCTAACTCGATTCTCTACACTGCAACACTTAACACCCATTCCTGTCCATCGTCTTGATAAACTTATTTCCTTATTTTTCTTTTTTAAAAGTCTGCAAAGGGCAGTTGTTGTTTATTTACTGTAATGGTTTTCCCCTTGTTGCGTTACGTGATTATTTTTAACACAAACCCTGATGTTTTTTTCTAACTTTTTTCTAACTAAGTTTTTATGTTGCCTAAACCTAACCAATCGTTTTCCAGCATTAAACAGGCGTCATTGTGCTTTCCTGCAAGTAACACTCCCCCACAGCAGCACTTTTTATATTATTTCATCCATTTAATGATCGGTAGCTGCATGGTAGCTTTCTCATTGTTTATTCGCTTTGATAGAGAGTGACAATTATGAGGAACAGAAGGTTTGCAATTAGGACGGTTTTGTTGGATGTCTGTTTCTGAAAAAGGAATTTAGAGTCTTTCTTCAGCTTGCCTCATGTTGTCTTCGAAATCAAACAATCTCTAACGTCATCAGGAACTAGTTGAAAAAAAACAAACATGTGAAGAGGTGCTACTCAAACACAGCACAACTACAGTGGCTACTGTATGTATATATGTATGAGGGCATTAATAACCAGGAAAACTAAAACGTTAGTGTTAAAACTCCAAACAATGTATATTTATTCGAAATGGCGGTAAAAACCCTCGCTGCATTAGCTGACATAACCCATATTTTTAGAAATTAAGAATCCTTCTCATGAAACCATTTAGTGACTGCATGCCCTCTATGGACGCAATCTGCATTTGCTGTTTCACCACACATTTATTCAAGTTTTTTTCTTCCTTTTAATATGTTGCCCACCAGTATGTGGCACCAGGAGCTGCAGGGTATAATATCCCACTCAATTCACTCCGGCTAAGTCAGCTGAATAACCAAAAAGGTGGATGCAGTCCCCCCCGCCCCAAGGTTTGTAAATCAGCTGCCGAGCTGACTCGCGTGAGCCAAAGACGATACTTTTTGAGCCGGAGCGAGGGATGATGAAGGAAGGGAGGAACGGAGACATGACAGGCGATAAAAACAGGGCAGCAGATTAGATTTTGATAGTCTTCACGGAGCAGGAAGGGCGACAGCCAAAGATGGATATTTGATTGGCTAATGCGACGAGGCGGGTAGCAACAGAGGGCACCCCGTTCTGGGCCCTGCTCTCTTTCTCTCCCTCTCGTTCTCCCTCAGCCTTGACGGAACAAGACCACCCATTGGGGACGTCTCTGATCAATGCAGTCATTATCCTTGCTACACACACACACACACACACACAGATAGACGTAGGGGACAAATGAGGGAGAGATGTGCTATGACTAGGTCAGAGCGGCTGCAAATGTAAATGCGTCCGGTGAAATATGCCGGTGAACGTCGCACCATTAGCCAGGCTGCAGAGCGAACCGACTCTCTGGCCTCAGGTACAATAACAAGTGGAGATTTAGGTCCGTCCTGCCTTTCTCTTAGCTTGCTGTCTTTGCTTTTTCTCCCTTACGGCGTGTCCTCTCCCTGGCATGAACTACACCTTAGAAACAGCAATAGTAATCCTCTCTGACACTCACTCACTTCCTTGTGTGTGTACCTGTTTGCATGCATTGACATGTTCATGTTCTTCACATGCACCATATGTGATTGCATCTGTGTTCATGTGTGTACAGTGCGCGCCCATCTGTGCGTACTGTGTGCGGAGGCTCGGTCCCGGTGGAATAGCAGCTTTCTGAGTGGAACAATGTAATGATTCCTGTCTGTTAGCTCTGCACCACCTGTACGCACAGCACTGTTTGCAGACCCGGCATGTCTGTTTGCCATTTCCTAATGGCTCCCCGCTCCACCACCACCAACAACAGCAATGCTCCAAGGCTTTGCTGGAGTCGCACAACAACGAGAGAGAGAGAGAGAGAGAGAGAGAGAGAGAGAGAGAGAGAGAGAGAGAGAGAAAAAATGTTTATGGAGAAGGAGGATACAAACGCATAGGATATTGAAGAAAATGAAGAAGGGTGCTGGTCGTGCAGGGAAGAACCTGATGGGGGCACTGGAGGACTTGCTATCTCTTTTTTTCCCTGAGAGCTGAGCTACTGGAAGCACAAGACTCTGGGACACCATCTCCATCTCACATGCTCAAAAATATCTATTTGTGAGAGCACCATTGAATGACTTTATGGGAAACACAAATGAAGTCTAATGCTAGTTTCCTTACATCATGCACGGCGGCAGTCTGATGGTGTCAGCCTTATGAACAGCTATCGGGGAGCACTTGGGTGGTGTGAGGGGCTTGAATCCGGCTCAATGATGCTTAAGTGATGCTCAGCGTTGATTGCCCCCTTGAGATGCACATTTTGCTGTCAGAAGCAATGACCACTTGTATGAATTGGATGTTCAAGAAGGATAGTGTAAAGCTAGAAAGAAGCTCAGTAGATCAGAGACTGTATCCTCAAGTGGGATCTGTCCCTCACTGTGTAGGTTTGATCTTGCTCATTTCAGTATGCTATTTAACATGTATTTACCAACCAAACTGTGTGTATGTTGGCAGATACATACAGACAGTACAGAGATACAAATATCTAAGTAATTGCACAAACAGAATTTGCTGTTTTTCTAAACTAGTAGAAGCAGCGGTTCTGTCCAGAATGATCATGTTTCGGGACCTTTAAATATCCTAACTGCTTGTCCTATCCTAACTTAAGTTTCAGGAATTGCTTCTGTAAGAGGAAGATAGTCCTATCTTCCTCTTACAGAACATTTCTTCAATTTATGGTTGTGTCCTATCCTATCTCAGACCTCCTATGCCATCTTAAAGGGGACATATTATACTTATTTTCATGATCCTACTTGTATTTTGGGATTCTACTAGAACATGTTTACATGCTTTCACATTCAAAAACGCTTAATTTGTCCCATGCTGTCCATTTGAATATATCTGCTTTCCCCCTCTGTCTGAAAGACTCAGTTTCAGCACCTGTCTCTTTAAGATACCCTTACCGAAATACCCCAGTCTGCTCTGATTTGCTTGTGAGAAAAATAAGGTGCACCTTTAAAGGGTTCTAAAGTTCTAATGAGCCTGCATGCTACATAGGAATGAGAGCCAAATCTGAATGGCTTGTTGACTTACATGTTTTCTGATTTACGCAGCTCTGACTGCAACAGACTGGTTTGTCTTATTTCACAGTTTGTGGGTTGGTAGGCACTCCAGATGTTTGTGCACAGGCAAGTGATAGCTTCCCTTTAACTTTAGAAAGCCTTACTATAACTGTAAACGTGGTTCTACCAACTGCACTTGTCCTGTCATGTCCGTATCTTTGATTAGAATGTACAGATTTGGCTACCGAAGATAAACAAGCCATGATATCAAAGGCTTTCAATTGTCATTCGCTAGTTAGCTTGGTCATGGACAAAACAAGATGGGCATTGAATTTAAAGTACAGTTTAAATTAATCAAAATGAATCATCTTGGCAATTAATATAAGCCCATAAAGTTATGGTACAGGAAATGTAAAGCGTATCATGTGGTTTAAGTAGCCTTTCAACCAAATTTGATGTTGTTCACCCTTGTCATTGAGAAACAGACCTAACAACCAATTTTTAGTATTTTTTTAAATTTAAAAACAGAGTCTATGCCATCTAACTTGGAAATTCCCCAACTTAGGACGGCTCTGAAGCTAATTTCGGAAAAGATAATACTTCTTCCTAGATGCAGTTCGGATACCTGTTTCTGTAATACAAAATATCCTAAATGTCATCCTAAACTGAGATAAAATAGGACTTCAGACTGAGAAAGTTTCTGAAATAAGGCCCTGGGTCATGTCCTGATTCAATCATTATAGTTTATAAGCTTGGCTATGGCTATACCTAGCCAGATGGATGGATGGTTGGAGTGACTTGTGGCAGGTCACCCTCTAAACCAATATACTGCCGTTTGGGGATGAAACCTCTGCAAAATTGCAACCGGAGTTCTAGGAACACAGCTGGAGACACACATCACCCCGTCATTCCTCTCATGGGACTGAGGACTTAAGTTGTCAGTGCACCTCAAACAAAGCACTCGTTGAACCGTTGGCAGGATTTGAACGTCTCTCCCTCTCGAGCTCTCTTTCTTTATTCTTCACACATCACTTTTTTTTTGTGTACAATCAAGTGCAACAGCTCAAATGCCTTTGAGGAGCAACTGCCTGAGAGTGTACCCCATTATCCCCATCGTCCCTCTCTATGACAGCTTTCAGAGAGTTGGAAATTTCAATGTGTTGTTGAAAATTTCAATGTTGGAAATTTCAATGTTGGAAATTTCAATGTGTAAGTTGGAAATTTCAATGTGTAAAATATCAACCTCCAACTTCCAACCTCCAAGTATTCCAGTTGCACAATGCCAAACGTAGAAAAAAAAACCATGGCAGTCTGTCATTTTTGGCAATAGCACACATAATTGAATTCATGGGGACAACTTTTGACATCAATTTACATGAAGAACGGGTTTTACTTATAATAGCATATATATTATTTTGATTAAATACAGGCAAATATACTAAATATGGCCTTTTAGTTGATGGTTTACCAATTGCAATGTGCACTTACATGTTGTGTGACGTCAGACCTCTTCACTAAGTCGCAGAAGATGGATTTGCCTTGAGTTTAAAAGTTGGAACCCTGACTTTTTTGGGTTCAGAGTCATCCGAACGCAGCATTAGAGAACATGCAACACCAATTCAGTCCTTTGTGGGTCAATGCATGCAAGTAGTGTATTTGTCTTGTGTTGGGTTATTAAGCAACCTATGACTTTCTCCTGAAATTTACAAGACCTTAAGCCAAGCTTTAATCTTTCAAAAAAAGAATTCTAGAAATAAAATACTGACCCTTCCTTTTCTTGTGTCACTGGAAAACCCCACATTCCATAGTGCCTTGAGAAGTGATCCCCTTGCGTCCCATAGAAAAGTGACAAACCATGAACCAAGGACTCATGAACTGTAGTGTTATTGAGATGTCCCCCACCATTAGACTAAAATGGGCCCACCATGACTTGCTGAGCAAATACATGCTAATTTTAGTGGACAAGTGGCTGTCACAACCTGCCCACATCTTATGGAAAGGCTTGAACACACACTTTTCATTTGTCCATCTATGAAAGCTAGGTTTCACACAATGCCTCAGAAGAACATGGCATGCCAGTCTTTCCTTCCCCCATCACTCCCTTCTGCTCTGTCTCCACGTCTCCCAGAGTTGGACAGCGTTGGCTGGTTGCACATTAAAGTAGGACGCCCTATGGTCCTGTCACTGCGGGTAAATCAGAAGGTCTTGTATCCGTTCTTACCCAAGGCACATCTTTGCACCGACATATTGGCCTGTTTTTCTCCCTGACGCCGCTGAGATAAGATGTCTACCCCCAGGGAGACGGCTGCACACACGCAGACACTCACACTCATCCCACCCCACAATGTCAGTTGAACCCCTCTTAGAGAGGTGACAATTTTTGTTTGTCCGTGTCCCGCTGCGTTCTCCCCTGGAGCAGGGCTGACACTGGAGCAACGCACCTCAATCATCCACAGTCATAAACAGAAAACAAGTCTGTGACATCAAATGGATCGGGAAGGAGAAGAGGCAGGGAGGACAGAGGAGAGGCATCGACACAGGAGAAAATGACTTAAACAAAATAGCCCTCAGGGGGTTTGGAGACTCGGGTCGTAGGGGTGATTGGAGACTGGAGAGAGGAGGTATCTGTTCGAATTTTCTGGAGGGCAAACTGCCTTACAGCTGCAGTCATTTCAGTCACACTTGCTGAGGTGCATTAATATTGGATTGTGCTGCACCTTGCCTCGACAGAGACCAAGACACAGAGGAAAAGGAACATTTATATCCCGTGCTGCAAGAAGGCAATATAGACATTGCTCTATGTTAAAGGCAAGGTCGAAGGTAATGCAGAAGTTGGTTAAAAAGAAGCTGTTGACAGTGATTTAGCTGATTGTTTACTTAAAGTCCCTGGCAACTTTTAAGAGTTTAACAGCAAATCAGCTTCTTTAGGACTGCGTGTGTGTAGTGTGATCAGACTGGATTGATTGACTGTGTGGGCACATAAACAAACAACCCACAACAGTCATCATGGTTAAATTGAGATTTTGCTAAACTCTGATAGATGCACTGAAATTGGAGACATTACCTTTTTGAGCGTCGCTGGCTTAAAACCAGCACAGAAAGAAACAAAAAAGAAAGCAGAAATCTCATGTTAAACAACCAAAAGTCTAAACATTTTACAACCCTATAATTCATAATGAGACGCTGATGTGAAAAACTCTAACATTACTTTTAGTATATACTTTTTTGGATGTAGATCTTTTTTTTTTTTACTTTCAGTTATCTTTTGTCCTTGTTGCTCTTTTATCAAATTTTGAAACTGAATCATTACTGAGCTTCTTTTACAACAATTGCTTCTCCGAAACATTCAGGTGTTTCTCTATTACTTTTAAGCTGCTTTAGTAAACTACATAACACTGTGTATAGTAATGTTCTTACTTGCTGAAAAAAGGATCATCAGTAATAGCCTAAAATCTCTTTGTCATAGGGGCATTTAAAACTTAAGACGTTTTTAAAATGTATGTGACAAAGGGAAGAGAGCAACACTAGTGTCTCTGTGAGGCTGTGCATAGAAATGCTTCAGAACGCCAACATCCTCACAACAACAATGCTCTTCGTTCTGGATTGTTCGATAAAGTTTTTTTGACAAAGTCTTCTCTCTCTCACACACACTGGCATCTTACAATGCTTATTGCTTATAAATTGTCTGTGTGTTTGCTCCCACTGACCAACTTGTATGCAGTCAGTTAGGCTGCTGGTGAAGCATGCCTCATATTCTCGCACAAGACGAAGCAACTGCGGATGCATTCTGGCTAATGGAGTCATTTAGGGGAGAATGGTGTCTGTGGATGGTACTTCTGAGCTACCATGCTGAGGCTTGCTGGAGAGGACTAGACGGCGAGTAACATTACAGGGTGTAATTACTTCAAGCACCATTAGGAACACAATAACATCTGCGCTTAGCACAAAACAAAGTCCAGCATGCTCGCTGAATGTGTTTGTGCATGTGCGACTCGTTTTATGTGTGTCTGCACAAACAGGGAATCTGTTGCTGGAGCAATCTACTCATTACTTGTTAATCACTTGAATAGGTGGACCTGTTTGCTAACAAAGCGCCAGCTGAGGTAATGACTTGTCACTATACAAAGCACTCTGCAGAAGCCCGCTGGCAGAGGCCAAGGCGCCGCTGTGGATTCAGCAGCTACAACTCCAGCAGCACTTTGGTCCCTGACCCAACTTTACAAAGAGGATGTTGAGTTGGGTGCTGTCTTCTTTGCCTTTTAAAAGTAATAAGAAAATACTTAGTACTTTTCATTTCGGTCTTCATAACTTATTGTTGGGACATGTGCTCCTTGTGTGTTTTAAAATGTCAGTTCAATATATATATATATATTTTTAAATCCTTAATGGTATCGAGCCATGAAGATAACTGTGTTGCCACTCCCATTAAACAGTGAATTTAATAATGACATTCACAGGCAAACCGTATTTTAAGTGGAAGTCATGTCACGGCCGATACCATTCCAGCATATCACATCAGTATATTGAACTATTTATTCTGTAAGAAGTAGTTTGAATAAAAGCAGTTCCAAATCCATATCATACTACATACACATTAAAGAGGACACCATATAATAATCATCATAGTACACTGTTTTAGTAGTTAGTATAAAAAATCTACATACTTTATCACTTTATACTAATACAAATAAAGTTAAATGTTTCTTTAAGAATTTATACTTTTTAAAAGAAATTCTATAACTGTTTTAAAACTGTAGCTACATGGTGGTGTAGTGGTTAGCAGTTTCGCTTCACAGCAAAAGGGGCCTGTGTGGAGTTTGCATGTTCTCCCACGTGTCTCTCCAGGTTCTCTGGCTTCCTCCAACAGTCCAAAAACATAGCACTACGCTATCATAATTCAGAAAAAAACATTATATAAATAAAAAAGATCACAAAAAATCAGTAGACAACTTTCCAAAACACAAACAAATTGCTGAAATTAAATTCAACTTATTGCATTGTGGCAGAGTAGCAAACATCAGCAGCCCGTATTTACCGTAGTATGGTTTGGGTATACTTATATTGTCGCTCTTCTATTGTGAACACACTGTATGGATGAAGTTCTATGTAGTTGCACATCCACTAGGGACGCCTGGTTGGACATGGGAAGACAGCCCTGGAAACACAGTGAAATATTCATGTCTCATCAGATTGTCTCTTTCTTATTGACTTTATCTGCTACAGGGACCGACCTTCTGTCCAATTGGCATGTTCTACTATGTATATTGATTATGTTATTAGAGCCCCACCTGACTTGCAACTTGGCTTTATTTAGATGATCCATACATCATGAAATAATCACACGTTTTATAATTTGCATGTGCTCTCAAAGCAGCGCTGTTACACTTCACATACATAATGGATGCCAGTTAGGATAGAGTCTCCTAATGATTACAAAGGTCATTAGTCATTCATTTGTATTTGCCTGGTTTTCATTGTCTATTGATGAAGCACTTTCATGCTAATTATTATGAACCAACATTTTAAGTGTTTGTGTCAAATTAAATTATTTTAAACATTAACCAATAGCAAAACACAATAAATGTAAAACCAAGTCTCCTAGTTACAACTTTCTACAACTTCGGTCCACCTCCATGTCATCATTGGAATCATGTTGTCATTTATCCATCCTCAACGTGTTGATGTGTCGATGGTGGTCACTTTACAGTCATCTTGACAGGCCTCCAGTGACTGGGAACACTCTTGAGTATCATGCCAAGATGTCAGGCTGACATTAGTCTGTTTCAGAGCATAGTGTTGCAAAATATAACTGTGGTAATATGTATCTTTTAATGCATAAATAATGCAATGGTAGCGTGAAAACCCGACTCAGTCTTAAGGAAGTTTTCACCCCCAGTGCTCATTGGAATAAACTTCCCCTGAAATGAATGCATTGTTGAGTAAATCACTAATCCCAGCAATGCTTCCAGACCATTATTACGATTTGCACGATTAAGAAGATGCGGGGTGTATAGCTTTGTTAATTGCTGAATTAATGCTGATTCAAGAGCCTCTCATTTTGAGTGTTGGCATTTCCTTCAAATTACCATAATAAGGAAAAACAGTGCTGAAAGTGCTAACCCAGTATTCATGATAAATTGGTGATAAGTGCTTAACTAATGTTTAAGCTCAGCCCAAACGCGTTTCTGATCAGACTTGTTGAATAAGCATTACGTTTTTTAAGAGACACCTCTGAAATAATCATTACTATTCAAAACCTGCTTCTTTATACAGCATTGTTTGATTTAATTCCTTATAAACTAAAATGAAAAATAGGATGAGGATAAAACCAAACAGCAAATTAATAGTTATGTTTTATTGATCATGACCAGTAGCAATGTGTGAATTTTTAACAGGGCAGGACGGACCTGATCCCTTTCCTTCAACATCAACCAGCGAACCGTTTTTTTTTGTTTAGTTTTTTCTACAGAAATAATACTAACATGAAACAACCCCTTCATTCCCTGCATTCTCTCTGCTCCTATTTATTTGGTGATTAGTTAACTAATCAATTAGTCTCAGCTCTTTTTACAACTTAGAAGACCTTTCCAAGGAGTGCCTTGTTAGAGAATTGTACCAAAACGTCCTGATGAGATCATGTTAGTCGAATGCAAGCCCATCTCTCCCTGTGTGGGATCGTAAAATGCAACAGGTGTGACCCAATGACCTTTATATTTCGCTTGAATATCATGGAGCGCTCCTCCAACAGTGTAAAATGCACCGTTTTTCAGTGTCTCCCCACTCTCCACCATGGATATCATAATATAATAAATATTGATTAGAAAACATCGCATGGTTCCAGCTTTGAGGTCTGACCTCCAGCATGTGTGAGTGCATTAGTGGGTTGAAATGTGTGAGTGAAGGTGTGCGTGGGCGAGAGACGGAGAGTGAGCGATAAGAGGCCGGTAGTGGCTCCTGACTGAGAAGATGGACTGTTATGGCCTCATTGATCTAAATCTCTCACAGGGAGCCCATTCCAATCGATACGGGGAGAATTAGGTAACAGCACTGCTGCTGTTCGGACCACCAGCAATATCTGCTCTCTCTGTCCCTCTATCTCTGTTTCTCACTTACACTATTTTCACACCACCCACCTAATTCCCCTTAGTCGCTCAAGACTAAGCAGTATTTCTACTTTTGTTTGGCTCATGTTAGCCGGTCCTGCTGTAGGAAAACAGCAATTTTCCAGATCGGGCCTCTGTAATTGTCGGTGTCAAACAACCGCGCCTGGGTTTGACACTGCATGCCACTGCAGCAACTTTACATGACCTCACCTTTTCCCTATTGCCACAATTGCAGAACAGTTAGTTTGTGTGAAAAGACTGGTTGTTTCTGCTGCGTTCTTTGTGTGCCGAAACAAGACTACGTCTGTAAATTTGTCACACTTAGCTCCCGATTGCAGGAATTGGTTGAAAAGGCCAAATCAGGCCAATAATAATGGTAGTATTCCTGATGTAGGTCAATAACAAGGAAGGAAAATAAAGCATGAGACGCCTGTTTTATCTGTTATATTCTAATTATGAGTCTTTATGTGGGAGAACAAAGAGCTGCATCTTCATGCAAGTGTGTTGTGTGTGTGTGTGTGTGTGCGTGTGTGTGAAAGGTGAGAGAGGGACAGAGAGTCAATGAGAGCCCCAAGGGGACACAGCACCGTCTACTCCTGTTAGGAGCACTTTCTTTGTGTAAAGAGATCAGTATTGGGGACTGAAGTGTGTGCGGTATGTTCAGTGTGTGCGGAGTGTGCAGTGTGTGTGCGGTGCAGGGTATTTGCCCCTGCTTCGTCTCACCTTGCGTCTCAGGTGGGATGTGAGAATGAGATTGCGGCTCTCAGGGGCGCTGGAGAGCAGCAGATGGAGAAAATAAATCAATAAGGAAGTAGCAAAGCAGGAAAATGAGGCAAGAAAAGAGAGAGGGAGGAAAAACTATTTGGTTGCCACTGCAGACAAGAAAGGTTGACAATGCCTCTTGTCTTTGCGGTCATATTATGCCTCATAGCAGAGTAATGTACGGCCATTTTGAGGACAGTCACTCCACAGCTGAGTACTGGATATCTGCTCAAAGCAGCAGGTCAGCACCACCACAACTGATGGGAGATAACTTTTAAATCTCTATGGATTAAAGGAACACAAGTGACAAGGATAACCTTTATTTCATTATTTTCCCCTTTGGAAAGTACGACACTCTCACAAATTTAAGTACTGCACTCTTCTAAAGTTTATTGGACTACGCAATAGCTCTTCTGGGCTTTAATGTTGTCCTTGCTCTGACTTTCTGCTCTGTACTGACAGGACTGACAAGTTTCCTGTAACACTGTAACTTACAGGAAATTAAGTAACGCAAAAACAAAGAGATATCCAAAATGCCCACTGTAAAGACCAACTCTAGTTAGTCAACAGAATGCAACAAGTATTTTTAAACCAAACTCTATCCAATATTCACATTTCTGCTCACTTAATAAGATAAGGCATCATTTTCATATAAAAAAAACGTTTTCAGAAAACTTGTACTACAAAAAAGAATTGTCTTACAGGAGGTGATCAACTGGGGATCAACCTATTCACCTGAGGTGTCTCCCCTTAACTGTTCTTGAATTGTCATTTTCTTTATTTCATACAACTCACACTATTGCTCAATCATCGTGGACCTATGAGTTCCAGTGGCACCCGATAATTGGCATCACTTTGAAATACTTTGGAAATAGTGCATTAGTTACCAGTGCATTAGTTACCAGTGCATCGGCCGTAGAAGGTGGTGTAGGCCTAAAACACATAAGAAATTGCTTTTTGATCACTTGCTAAAGGACAGGAAATGATACAGCTGTTTGGTTTGACTCTGTTTGTAGCTCACTAGGACAACCTCTAATTTGAAGATCAGTGGGATTATTTGTGGTTAGATTACATGATTACAGTTGCCAAATTCAGATTACTTTTCAGCACTTTCGGAACCCCCTTATGGTATCAAAAGAGAAACAAAAACCATACTGTGTGTAAAATGAGCACAGTGTGAAATACCACTCCATCTCAGAAGAGACCTTTGATGTCTGATGTTCTTTAATGAAACATTTCGCTCACATCAGAGCACCCTATTAAATTCCACTCATACGGGGAGACAGAAGGAGCGAAAGAGTGAGATTGAGAAAGCTGAAGCAAAGGAGGGCTGACCTTTGTGTCCAGAGAAAAGAGAGAAAAGGAACGAGTGAAAAAACGTTGGCGTCAAGAGCACCATGAAGATAGAGCAAAGGACATGAAAGGAACCACATTTCGAAAGCACATTATTAAGCATTTTCATAAAAATAATCACGCATCTACACACGTCACAGCTTATTTATGTGATTATTTTATAATGGAGAGCAGCAAGATTGCATGAAAACTTTAGGTCGAACTGAAACTTCTAACAAATTAGTCTGTCTGAAGGTATTCGGTAGGTACTAAAATAACATAAATAAGAAGACTTTTGATTTGATTCATTTTCTTTAGCATAAACAAGAAGTAATATCAATTAGTGCCGACGTTAGCAAGCTAAGCTAACTAGCGTCAGCTTTCCAAGTCAAAGCTATGGGTGCAAGCTAGTTTTCCTAGCCTGCTAGCTTCCAGCAGCTTTAATACATTATAGTTTGTTCATGCACACAAAAGTGAGTGGTAATTCAAATTTTAGTTTGACTTTGTTTGCATTGTCAGTCATATGTTGCTGAATTCTTTAGCTTTTTCAGATCTGTATGGTCGGACTTGAAAGCTTTCACAGTTTCTCTGTGTCTGCGTGTACATTTCAGTGTGTGTGTGTGTGTGTGTGTGTGTGTGTGTGTGTGTGTGTGTGTGTGTGTGTGTGTAGAGGATTTAAAAGCATCAGACTCCTTGAAAGAACATCATACTGTTAACTGACAGAAGCGGGCACTGGAGGTGAAACAAAATAGACATTCAGAGTCATTATTTACATAGTTAGAGTATTTTTAGAGAGGAACGGGCTTTCATGGTGTTAAAAGTGAAGGAGTGTGTTTGTGTGTGATACAGAAAGCCATTGAATATCAGAAACAGCATACTAGAAAGACAAAAAAAATGTGTGTGTGTTCCTATCTCTGCTCATCTATAGGTGCTTGTGTTAGCAGCATTTTGGCTGCAGCGAGAGAGCATCTGCAAAACGGCAGTCATGAGGCTAATTGTGATGGAGCCAACTCATCACACTGGCACCTTCACAAATACATTAACGCACACACACTAAAAAGATTGCACGCCCCTAAAGGGATTGTGGGAAACACACTACATGCACACTACATACTTTAACATATCATTATTATGCATGTGGTTTAAAGCAGTTTTATGCAGGAGTAGCATTCTCTTATGGTCTGACTTTACAAAACATGAGCTAATTAGGCTAATTTCAGAGCCAGACAATACATTATCTTTAATACAGTTAACCATGTGTAATTCTGGATAAACCCCAGGTGATGAGTCAACTGTCAGTAGTTTTTGGCCAGGGAGGAGCAGAGCTTAGAGCCACAGGTGCACCGCACCAGTGCTGAATCACTTAGCAACCACTTTGCCTTATTACCCAGAATCCACCGAGGTCCTGTTAGTGTATTAGAAGGGTATTCAGCTCTTTTCATTAGTGCCCCTGGCTCATATCTGCTTCCACCTGGGTCACAGATGAAATGTGTTTTTTTTTCTCCAAAAGAAGTAAGATAAGATAGCATGATTTTCTTTTCTTTTGGCATTTTATGTCAGTTTATAGAGGTCTTTCTTCTTTGTCCCTCTCACCAAGCAGTATCTCCTCGGCTGTCTGTCCTTGCTACAGAGAGAGAAATCCTATTTGTGTTCTCCTTCATGGTAGCACCGATTGTCGCGGCTGAGTCCAGCTCAGTCCGGCTCAGTCCAGTTCAGTCGTTTCATCTGGCGCCTTGAGATCCCCTGGGCTTCAAAATCTTCCATTTCCAAATAAGTACAGATATGAAAAAAAAACTGAAACCGAGGTTTGAATATGGCAGCGCTAGCATATCATATTTTGGGTTTGTAAAAACTGCATGATTCAATTTAGCACAAAACAGTCAGATGCAAAAGGATGCAAGGAGATAGCTATATATCTTCTCTTTGACCCTTTTCCCTCTTAATGGCTAGTGATGGAATCCTTTTCAGGATTTTTTACCACACCTTCTTGTGCATTAAAAAGGACATCCTGTGAGTTTCATTTGAGCAAATACACTAAGGAGGCATGGGACGCCAGCATTTGGGATTCACACTGATGTGATGCATGTCTTTTTCCAGCAAAGTCGTGCTGGATGCAACTCAGTTTTTGTTTTCCAGCAGCTAAATGTCCTGTCCAGCTCTCAGTCCACTGACGAGTGTGTGCTTGGCTCCAGGGCCCACAGTGTACACGGATCTTCTAACAAACACTGCTGCTGCTCCTCAATACCGCGGGCAAACAGCCTGATCAACTGGCACTGGACACTGCAGAGGGGAAGAGAGTGTGAACACACACACACACACACACACATAAAAATAAGCACAGGACGCATCATTTAGCCTGAATAACAAACCATCAACGTAATGACTGTGCTCATTTCAATGAGGCTTTACTGTCAATGTGGCAGATGTAAAAGCAATGGAACGGCACCCCTGCGTGCGGACTTGACAAGCTTACTCGGGATGAGACAATCTTTGTGGTGTGTTAAGTATGAAGATCTTTAAAGAGGCACCAATAACAGATGTTAGAATACAGATGGGGCTGACGCACTATAATGACACATCCTGATGCATACAATAAAAAGAAACAGTGTAAAGGCAGAAAATGAGCTGTGAACAGGCAAGATGGCTATTATGGTACAGTATAGCCTGAATTACTGCTTTTGTCTGCCTAATGACACGTGCATTTTTACTGAAACACCTGTTGTTTGCTTGCAGGCTTTACCAACAGTTAGTATGATGTAACAGTAGAGTTAATTACCATTTTCCGCCCAAAGTGAGACTTAGAGACTGAGATTTATTTCCAGAATGCCATTCACACATGAAATAAAAATACCCAAAAGTTTAATACAACACATATATTTACTCTAAAATCAAGGAAATACCATATTTTTGGGTTATAATTACATGACTCTATTTTTGTTTTAATTATTTGGTTCAATCATTGTGGCAGGTTGAGTTCCTTTTCCAAATGTGTATTTCGCACTTCCAATGCAAAACCCTTCCTTTCTTTCTGTTTCACCCGGGCTATTACCATTAATTATCCGAGCAGCACTCTGGCTGGCTCGCTCCAAGAGCGATTAGCAGAGAGGAAGAGGCAATAAAAGGACGGACTTCTGCTTTAATTAAAGGGGAGTAGCCTTTTAACATGGGGAGGGCCGTTAAATTAGCAACATTACAGCGCCATGCATCATTGGCAAAGTACAATGGAGCATGAAATAAATGATGCATCCAGCAATGCCACACAGGCTGTATAGAGATCTGATAGTGGAGAACGCTAAAGTGGGGACAGGGCCAGAATAATGAGGGGGGCTAATTCTGCCGAAATTGCCAAGATCGTCCAGCAGGGAACATTGAAAGAGTCTCTGACCACAGACTGTTGGGCACTAGCAGCGCTAATGGCACTGCTGTTATCATTTCTGTCTGGCCAAGTAAGAGAACTTCTTTATCACTAGATAATGCTACTGCTAACCATCAAGATGATTTACTTTTCCTAACCATGGTGAAACCCTCTATTATGTATCTAAAGGAATAGGTCAATATTTTGGGGAAAATTCTTATTTACTTTACATCTGTAATATGCACTCAAGCTTAGCATTAGGACTGGAAAATGAGAAACAATTGTAACAAAATCCAACTACCAGCAACTCCAAAGATAACCAATTAACATCTTGTTTGTTTAATCCAAACAAAAAAAGTGTAAAAAACAAAAATTTGCTTCCTGGCGCTTTCGCTCATTGCATGGTCAGGCTAGGTGTTTCGTATGTCTCCAGTTTGTACGCTAACACCAGCTGCTGCAGCTAATAACAGAAACGGCGTTATCGATTGTGTACATACGGATGTTTATATTGTACTTTGAAATGTTGTATCTTCCTTTATGGTCTGTTGCCTGTTTCCAAATAGGGTTGTGCCAATACAACATAAATAAGAGATTACAACCATGCTAGCAGCCCTCTGAAACTGTTCTGTGCTAAATGCTGAAATCAGGACGCTAACATGTTGACAATGACAATGCTACTATGGTGATGTTTAGCATAATGTGTACCATATTCCCCATATAAGTTAAGTGTGTTAGCATGCTAAAATTTCCTAATAAGCACTATACACAGAGTACAGCTGCCGACCGACCAACCGACATTGACATTCACGTAGCACACAGCTAGCATGGACAAAAATTGTACGTGTGAGTGTTACTTGAGTGCACTGTGAATATAGAGCTTACAGAACATCATCTATCTCTACTTCTGCTTTAAGTCATGATACTCAGAGACACTTTAGAGAAATTTA
This sequence comes from Anoplopoma fimbria, assembly GCF_027596085.1. Classification (NCBI taxonomy): domain Eukaryota; kingdom Metazoa; phylum Chordata; class Actinopteri; order Perciformes; family Anoplopomatidae; genus Anoplopoma; species Anoplopoma fimbria. The sequence continues at coordinate 13,831,269 of NC_072471.1, read as the reverse complement.
AACTGGAGATTATATCTGCAATACCCGGAAAAAGAACAGTCTTTGTCTGATGCAATTGGTATGAGCCCCGCAAGTATTTCACTGCTTTATCCATTATACCTCTTCTTCAATATTATGTGCACCGATTCAAAGCCATTTGCCAGTCCCCATCTCTGCTTCAGAGAGATCCTGCCTGTCTTCATTGCCTCAAAAACTTAATTTCTTCGTCACAGGCTTCATAAAACGCAAAAATAAGCTGGCACGATGGAAAAGTGATTGAACCACGCCTGTCTTCAGCAGTCACAATGATTGTTTCAGTTTTACAGCATTAAAAAGCCATATATATGGGCAAAACATTCATCATTACGGGTAAATGACAATTCATTTTTTATTGTTTCTGCCGGTGCTGAGTCGAAATGATTGTTTGCTTGCATCTCAGTTTGACTTTTTTTAGTTTTGAGTTGAACAATTTCTTAACTTTTAACAAGACTTGGAAAAGAAAGTGCTTGAAATAACTGCTACAGTAAATTATGTTTTACATTCAAAGGTGATTGTGTGATTAGTTACCTGACTTGGATGTCAGTGTCAGGCAGGATTTCTCCATCGCAATTCCAGCTGCTGTGGCAGTTGCTGTAGTTGCAGGTTGTTTGGGCCGAGCATATGGGACGGAAGCCTGTCTTCTTTGGACTCTCAATCGGGTCCTCCAGTGAAACCAGCTCCTGGTGCCGCGGCTGAAAACGAAACTTCCTCACCCGGTGGACCTCCACAAACGAGTGGTCAAACTGGGGAATAGGGAATAAGAAATAGATGAAAGAGAGGAGGAGAGATGAATGGATTAAGGAACAGATGTGCCCACAGATGGTGCAAAGGTTGTGACTGCCAGTCTCCAGAAGCACTTGAAGAGTTTCATTTCAAACTGCAGGAGGCTGAGATGGAACACAAGAGTCCTTTGTTTTCGGCTTCACCAAATTAAATTTTGTGTAAAATTGTTTCTTGAAGAAAAGCTGTTTAGAGTCAAAAGCCTTTTTCAAGTCTGTTTTTTTTTTTTTTTTTTTTTTTTTAGTACAAGACTTTTTATGATTACTCTATTGTCTGTGTTTCCACAAGGGTGCTTCAATCAGAGGGAATTAAACACAATGCAGAACACAATTACATACAAGTGATAAAGGAACACACTGTATGCTGAAAATGGAAGTTTAAAGAAAATATTATTTTAGTGCCTCAGCCTTGATTTGATGGATTAAGGTCAACTAAAAAGTGAATCTATCAATTATTTGTCTTTGGTCGATAAATCGACTGGGGTTCATTCAAAACTCAGGCTCATACATTTTTTATTCAGACATTTAAATTTCATTAATTGAACATGAACTATTTCTAATCATATACACAAAATAGTCAGTGCTATTTATCTGAAATATGAAGATCATATTGGGCAGTAAAACTATACTTGCCATGTAATTCTTCGAAAGTTTACAGGCTCCAAGTGGGTGAGGTTAAAAACAAGTTCATTTCTACGTAGATTTATTCTTCTTCCTCCCAATTTACGATAAAAGAAAACACCTAACAGGAGTTTAAATGCAAAATGGAGGGAGGGAGAGAAGAGGTAGGGTAAAATGGAGGTGCATAAAAACTATGTAAACGGCAAGCGCGTAGAGAAGAAGAAAGAGAGAGATGAAAAGAAATAATTTTGTCAAAGTCCCCTTTCATCTCACTCAGTGTCGCAGAAAGGTTCAGCTCTGTCCGGCGCACTTTCTTCTACTTCACAGGGTGCCACTTTCTCTCTATTCCTGGCTCTTTTCTTCTCCTCTTTTTCCTTTACCCTCATCTCTCTCTCCCTTCCTTCTCCCCCTTTCTCGCCCTCTCTCATCCCAAAAGCGGAGTGACAGCCATTTACTTCACATCAGACCCACTTTATGACTGGAGCCGCTTTGCATTCATGCTGGACTGTCTGCCTAAAAGGCTTTCTGACAAGGCCATGAATACGCTTAGTGGCTTCTCACTCCTTGTTTCTCTCCGCTTGGCTGGACAGTGATGCTGATATTAAGTGAACTCTGATGCAAAGTCCCACTCACCGTGCTTATACGACTACTTGTCTACCTTTCTGTGTTGCAAGTGAAGCAGCAAAGACCAGCCTTAAGCTACAGTCGCACTGCATCATGTCTTTACACTGCCAATACCACACTATGATCTGTGGTCATTAGACCGTTAATGATAATATCATTTGGTTTTCTCCATTAGAGACGGTAAAGACCCACTGGAGGCAGCGCACAAGTTCATCGTAGTTCATTTTGTATGGGACACAAGCCAGTCTCTTGGAAAGGCATTGTGGGTCATACATGCAAAGCGGGACTGATCAGGGACACAAATCACTTATCAGTTGTGTAAAGGTAAAGATATTTTTGTTTATGCAAATTAAACAACAAAATCCCTCTGGAAACACCATTGTGATTTGTTGAAAATCCCACAAAGAAAGGACTACAGACACAAACAACAAAAGGGCTGCTTGGAAAAACATCATGTACAATTTTGGTGCAAGTACAAGTTCCTTATTTACCCTTTGTTAGCTACTGAACAAGCTAATTGCTAGCTTGCAAACATTGACAAATCCCTACCACGACGAGTGGAGGCAAAGTTTGTCAGTTTAATCGCTTTCAATGGGTCTTCTCCATAGATTCTAGAGCCCCACTAGTGAATCAATATGGCTGAGCTAAATTGCTAATGTCAGCATGCTAACATACTCAGATTGTCAAAGTTAACATGCTGATACTTAACAGACATAATGTATGTCATCTTGGTTTAGCGTGTTAGCATGCTATTGTTTGGCACATGGATGTATAAAGAGAACTGGATACAGCGTTTGAAGCACGACCCCGTTCATTCCTAAGAAAGTTTCTAGGTGGTGCATGAAGCAAAAAAAGTTTTAATTCCAAGTATAAAATTTAGGTTAAATTTCCCGTTTTATCCAGTGAGCTTCCACATTCAGGGGCCCATAGAGCATGCACAGTAGCGTTTCCTTTAACTGCACCTCCCAGCCCTCGGCCAAGCTTTGTCTCGGGTTCATTCACAAAAACAAAGGAAGGTAAATAACACTTGATTCAGCTATTAGTGTATTTTAGGCCCTAATGATATAAATAAAAGGGATTTACCTAAATGAAAATTAAAAGTCTTGTTCCTGATGTAAATCTATTGGAAAAATCTTTTAGGCCTCCCATTTCGACCTGATAATAGTGCCAGATGAAAAGTAAATTTCAAATAAAATCAGATGGTATAACAGTTCATCATGAGGGGGAGGATAATGTCTGTACCAAATTCTATAGCCAGTATATCATCCAAGAGTTAACATATAATTAAGTTTCCACCAAGGTGGTGGACAGACTAACGTCGTCATCCCTATAATGCGAACTGTGTCTTATAGTAGATGAATACAGTAACATCCAACAGCTGATTCTCAGTATTTTATTTTAACAAATAGGGGAAATTATAAAATCGTTTTTTAGGCCTCCATTATCATCATTAGGCAAAGTCATTTTTTCTAGTTTAGCACTTTTTAAAACATGTGGCTTTGGTGGTCACTTCGTCTGCTATGATTTTTATTTTTTTTTATGTTGTTGAATCCTTCTGTAAAACACTAATGTTTCTGAAAAGTGCTACATTCAAAATGTTGACTCACTTACTTAATTTGATATTACCCGAACACATTGGTTATTTCATTCAGTCATGTCGATGTAAGGACACGCTCACACAAAGCATGTCACACAAAGCAGCAATTTCCTTCATTTGCTAAATTTCACTGTAATAGCAGCAGCTTTTGTACCTTAACCTTTGTACCCTATCATTTATTTTTCTTCATATTAAACTGTTGGCCTTTTCTACTGATAAATCCTATTCCTTTTAAAACTACGAATAAATATAATCCCAATCAAATCACATCTTTAATGAAGTCCGTCCTAGTAATCAAAACACAGGTTGCACAAGTCAAAATGTTGACCTCAGGATGTCAGTCCAAGCTCAAAACACAGTTTGCAATTGCACACTTGTACCAAGGCGGCTACTGTCGATGAAATTACTAACAGGTTCCTTCCAAATGGGATAAACTTCCCGAGGTCTTTCCTGAGGTAATAATTACTAATCACCAGACTTCCCCTGGCAATACTTGTGCTATCCTGGAAGGGCATTAGTCTGGAATCAGTCTGTTCTCCCCTACAGCATATCCCTGATGCAGCGATAACCGGTGCCTCTCTGGACCAGGGTGGAGGTTATTTATGATACGTGGGAAGGCACGAGGGCTAAGGCATTTGAGGTAAAGTGAACCATAGTTGGGGGAAAAGGAGCCGAGTCTGCAAATGGAGGTGCTAGCACAGCAAGTGGGCAAACTCCTGCCTTCTTCTCGCTCGTTTACAGTCATAATGCACTCAATTAATCTGTGCACAGATCGAGCAACTCCTGTTGATGAGAGCTGGATTCTGCAGCAAAAAGATTGACGGGGGGCTTATATAGGAAGGAAGACATTCTCTTTCGCTTTATTTTGGAGATTCATTCACTCTTTGAAGGATGTGTTTTTCTTATCCCTGCTGAATACAGATCACATCATTTAGAAGTAGTCTCTAGAGCATGACTCATACACTGTGTATGTACATTTACTTTAGAAGTATGAAATCCTAAATTGAATAATGTTCCCAGTGGGTAATACCTTAGGAAGTGCTCTGAAGATAAATCATACACCTCCTTCACTCCTACCTGGTCGTCTTTGTTGGTGTGTCGGACCAGGTGTCTGAGGAAGTCCAGGCGCGAGCACTTCCTGACAAGGATGAGGTCTGTGGTGCCGTCAGCGAGGTGAGCAGAGGGCGAGAGGCCCTTCGGACTGCGGGGACACGCGCAGCTCATGCTGGCCGCGTTAATGGATATAAACTTTCCACGGATCACCCTCCAACCATTGCTCCCATCTGAAACAGAGGAGTCGAGAGTCAAGTTTACTGTGCTTGTGTTTGACTGACTTCAAATACAGATAGAATGCCCACCATAAGTGATGCACCTGAAGACGGTGTCATGACATTTGTAAATGGACTTTTTAGTCTACTAAATAGGAGATAAACCAAGCAGCAATTTTAATAAAACTGTTAATCCTGCTCATTTCATTGGCAGTAATGCCGTCACCCCAAAATACACCAGCATGAAACGAGGCATCTTTCCACAAAACTCTGACATTTTAAACCTTTCTGCAGGCCTCAAAGGACTTAAGCCACCTGCTTAAAAAAAATACGTGGACTGTGTCTTTAAAAACTGCGTTTATATTTTCTGCCTAGTTCAGTTTCAGATAGAATTCGGTTCAATATGAACCCTAAAATGTTTGTGTTAGAAAACAAATAACAGTGTAGTGCACTGTACAAACTTGACTTGCATTTTTTACAATGTACATTTAAAATACTTGTCAGGTCACCGAGCTGGCAGTCACCTCTAAATAACTGAGGTCACTTTATTCCAGGTATACTCCACATAGGTTGTAATTTGGCACGTTTATGCTGTGAAATCCTGTGCTGCAGAACTACGACCCCCAGCACACATTCAACCAATGTCTGGTTGTGTTTGTTTTTTTTATACCTTTTTGTTCCGTTTCTGGTTTACTTAAAATATTTATATTATATACATGTTACTATCGTGAAAATATGTCAAAGACAAAGCAAAGTTCATAACTTGTGGTCCAATCTTTTTTAAGGTAAATACATTTTTTTTTTATGTTCGCTGTGATTAATTGTGATTCAGTCACAGTGAACTGTGAGTGTGCTTGCGTCGGATCGAGTGTGTGCGTCGGTTTAGGGAGAGGCGAGTGTGCTGCGTGGATTCTGTTGTTGGCAGTTGTTAAGCTGATTCCTGTCAGCCTGCAGTTTGGATTTTTCAGATGTGCTGATGTTCGACTGAAACAAATAATCCTTGCAAATTTGGTTTTGGAATTATACTGTGTATTTTGCAAGTGCTTTATGAGTTGTTAAGTGAGAGTTCTCAGCTTGTTACACATCAGCAGTGATGCTGATGAGGGTCCATTAGAATCCAGCTGTCTTGGCAGGAGTTCTCGATGCAGCCCTACCCTGATGATCGAAGCCAAGATAGAAACTTTGATGCTGAAAGTAATGTGTTTTACCGTTGTAGGAGGTAAAAATGCAATCAAGTTTGGCCAAGGAAGGGTTGACAGCATCTTAAGATGAGGTCATATAGATAGACTTCTGATAGGATTAACCTCAAGTGGCCTCCAAATCTCAAATGACATACACAACGGTTACACATCACAAATCACCGCTCTGCTCCTTGGAGATTAGCGACTGTTTGCCGTTGATGGCGTATCAAAAGAAACAGTATCACCCACAGGGCTGCCAGTGCTCATCACCTGGGTGATAGTCACTGGAGTAAGCTAAAGAAAAGTGATCACAGACATCCAAACCTCAGAGGGAGAATTATGTGATCTCGGAAAGCAAAACGATTCATTACCTTTCCCCCTCATTTCGCAAAAAAACACAAATTTACAGAGGTGATAACACGAACCGGTGATAACAGGCCCGCAGAGTCTACATAAAAAACAACAACCATATTCTAATTGGGAAGCAGTGATTAAAGCAGAATAAAAATAAATAAAATAAAAACAACAACAACAAATCTAACTGAGGACTGGAGGCTCTGCATTAGAAGAATGTTTCCAAATGAGTATTTGCTTTTCGGAGGAGAGGCTGGCTTATTTGCAGAGAGAGAGGGTGTCCTGCCTCATTGATTTAGCAGTTGTCTTGAGATTTCCCTCGCCAGGAAAGGAAAAAAAAACAAAACACAAAATCGCAAAACAAACGGCAGCACTGGCCTGAGACAAACCACCTGTCAGAGCTGGCGAAGCCAAATTTCTTCCTGATTAGTGGGGAGTCTGTCACACATCACACAAACACACACACACACACACAACACACACACACACACACACACACACACACACACACACACACACACAGGTTGCGCTCTCTTTCATATTTACACAGGAACGCCACACACACAAACAAACACACACACATTGTGTGGCTATCTGGGACATAAGAAGTCCCATATAGCCGGGCCAGGAAAGAAAGTGTTGAATTTAATATTATGACACTAATTAGAGTGGAAAAAAAACACACACACAGCTTCTTTTCAGCTCAGATTACTATCACAAAGGTGCACAAGCGCACACACACACATGCACAGGAGTCAGTATTTCGTCTGCCTCCAGAGGTTTGTGCTGCTGCTGACAGTGTGGTTGAGAGAATCGTAGATAATGAAATGTGTGTGTGTGTGCACCACGGTCAAGGGGGACGGACACAGGTATAGGAGGTGACGTCGTCCTACTCGGAGCTGAGTGGACGGACACCCGCCTCGTCTGGGGACATGTAATCTCATCAAGCAGACGCAGGGGTGGATGCGGGGAGATTTGGAAATCAATAGGCAAAAAAAGACTCCGGCAGGGGGCACGGGGGTAGTTGTGCGGTGTCACTAAAATCAGTTTATATTTTCTCGTCGATAACTCATCAAGAATCTCATTTTGCCGTGCCGAGGGAGAAAAAACAACCCAGACAGAAAATGGAGATATTTGAAAAAGGAGAAGATGATGTGATTATTTACATTCAGTCCACCTCAGGTACTGCAGAATGGAAATCTCCCCGATTTGTGTGTGTTTGACTTCAAGGGAAAAGACAGCCAGCGTGGAATTTTCTCATCTCCTTTTTGTTTTTTGTCTTTCCTCACAAACAGCACCCTTTAGAGATACTTATTCTCACACATCTCAGAAGTCTAGAAATGGCTTCAAAATAGACAAACAAGCAGATAACGAGGCAGAGAAATGGGCTTTTCGGTGTGATTAATTTGACACATTTCCAGTAATAACCCCAAACTCGTACCTTTATCAGACTTTTCCTTCTCCTCTGACATCTCCCACTGCATGTCTTTTGATGAGGGCTTGTGCTGACAGACGCGGCACCTGAAATATCAGCGTAACCTTGTTTTACATTCATCAAACCATCAGCACTGCTGGGACATTCAAGGTCTTCAGAAGCTCAGATGATTAATTAGGAATTCATTCAGTCCACCTTAAAAATGACTTGTATTGCGTTTAGCAATTTAAGACGTCTAAAGCCAGAGAAGCCTTTTGAGGCACAGTCATATCTCTTTATGTGATAAAATAAGTTGTCAGGAAACATGGCATATTACATATTAATGGTTCTCAGCTCCTTTCAGTCCCCAATAACAATGCAAACAATGGCAGCTCAAAGCATCTCAAAAAACCAAAGCACTTAATCATGCGCTTTTTGGAGAAGACTGAATGGGCTCTCAGTCCACAATAAATCAGATGGGCTTCCTGACAAAGTAAACTATCCCATTTAAGTTCTGGCAGGTGCACTGCTACCATTGAAGTGCATCAGATAAGTTAGCACATTGTAAAACAGTGCTGAGAAGCTGCAGGAATGGATATCTGTGATGCTTTATTTACCCGGATCGACACTGCAGCTTGTCCCTGGGGTCCCCCATGTTGTTCTCAGCAGGGAGGAAAGAGATCGTGCCTTCATAGTAGTTGTGACTCAGAAAGGTTTTCACACCTGCAACACAAACACAGTGTGGACCACAGAATGCTTGTCAATATGTTTTAATTGTTGTGTTTAATTTACTCTAATTATACCGTAGATTCCTAAAGCGACACATCTGCATAACTAATTGGACCACTATTCGGTATCTTTCTATTGTAATTCCTATATTCTCTAGAGGCTGTTGTAAGACTTTTAGCAGGTTAAGTGATAATGCTATTGTAAAAATAACACACAGTTGTATTTAAAAGCGTTGTTGTGTTTGGTAGCCCTGGGGCCTAATTAAAAAAAAAAAAAAAAAGCATATCCAGTTCTGTGCTTGAACCATGCTCATTTCTGCATGTACTATTGAATTAAAGCCAAGTTAGGTAATGTATTATATTTGTTGAAATTATATTTACATCCTGACAGCAAACAATACAAATAATTCAACAACAATAATTCAGTCCAATTCTTTCATTCGGCCTGATAGATTGCATTACCTGAGTCTTCCAGAACTGCTAGCTTGACAGCTGTGAGCACTAACAATAGCCATGTTCATTATATACGTTATGATCATTTTGGGAGAGGGGCTCTGGAGGGAGGACTGAAGGGACGGGCTGTCAGTGTTGCCGACTTGGCGGCTTTTTTTGGAGCTAGAGCTACTTTTAATGAAAATAAATTAGTTTTTTAAGTTGGATGCTTTAAAAATCTTGCTTATGTTCCCAATGTTGCCAACCCCAGCTTTAAAAGTGCTAAATATAACAATTGGAGCATTTCTATTGCCTCTCAACGGCTCTCAAAATGGCAACAGCTGAGCCGAAGGCTACCAGCTAAAAATGCTAATTTAATGGTAGCCTACACTATTTAGCCATTCAAGGTTCCCTGAAGATAAGTTATACAGTCTTACAGTTATACAGCAAGCTAACATGCCAAACTAAGATGGGGTACATAGTAAAACGTATAAGTGCTTAGCATTAGGTTTTTAGTATTGTCATTGTCATTGCGATGTTAGCATTTATTTCAAACCACCTCTGTGCATTTATTTCAAACCACCTCTGTGCCTAAATACAGCCTCACACAACTGCTAGGATCGTTCTTGATTATTGGTCTTGTTTTGTCCATCTCTATTGGTTGCTTCTTTTGTCTTCATTAAGGATACTAGGACTTTCAAATGGACATGTCCTAAATATTGCATTCTGGGGACATTTTAATTCATAAATCAGCCTGTACGTCGCAGGTTTTTGGTTAATAATTGATCGCATCATTGCAGTTGGCATCAGTTAATATAGATCAGTTTAATAACTTAGATATTAAGGTTGATGGGCTTATTTAAAGCACCACACAGTGTGCAAGCGTTTAGACTCAGTGGGAGGAAAAATCTTCGTGAACCTTTTGCTGTTGGTGAGTCCCACTACTGAGCTACACAAATGCTTGCACTGAAACCCACCAGCCTAAGGCTGTGTGTTAGATTTATATCTTAATCCTCAAAAGTCTGGACCTGGAGCCGGACCATCAAGCTCAGGGATAAACTCAAGGTTAACTCACATGAAGAAAAAGGCGGTGTGAGGGTCAGTAAGCTCAGAGGTCAGTGCGCCAAGGCTTTTAGAAAAAGGTTAAAGTGTGTGGGTTGGCTTAGCCTGAAGGGTCACTCAAGTTTAGAAAACGATGGCCCTCATACCTGACAGGTCATATCTAGCAGGACCCAGCCATCGCTTCCTCTCGCTGTCTGTCAGTACATCGCCATAGAAACCGTAGCCCAGCAACGAGACAGAGTATCTGAGGAAGATGTCATTGTGGTGAACCGAACACACGTCCATCGGCTGGGAATCCCCTGTCAAGACACACCCAGTAGAGTCATAAAAACTCCCTGTTATGTTGCCACAACACACACATGAACATTAAACTAAAACCAGCTGCTGTAATGATCGCTCATAGGTTGCTTCTAGCCTCACACACACAACACTGATAACAGAAAATTACCATCCTGACCAGTAGTTTGCTGTAAGTCTTTTATGAGTCTTTCAATTACTCACTCACCCACAATGATGTGTAAAGCAGAAGTAACTGGATCGTTGGTTCCCACTGTGGCAAAGCAGATACAATCAGTGGACCCTGTGGGATAAGAGAAACACAGGTCGATGGTCAGCCATTATAACCCCTGTTTAGACAGGTTAAAGACTGTGATGTGAAATAAGAACTTTGTACTAAAAAAAATTAAAAAAATCAGACGCCCATATTATATTTTAAGCAAAAAATAAATAAACACACATTCCCTAAAAGCAAAACTCGACTATTTAAAGCCAATATGTGTACCTCAGACACTCCGCGGTCTGATTGTGTCGTGTTTTTTTAAAACACAACAACATATATCAAATTTCAAGTTTTTCCTGTTGGCATAACTGGTGTACACATAGTTTTACACTTCCTGGATTTTTTTGCAAATACCTACTTGCATACTGGGATGCACACATAAATGAGAATAAGAAACCTTCTGAACTGGGACCCTTAATTGTAATGCACATTTAACCACATGCATGTGCTTATGCACACAACATAGGCATTTTTTTATCAGGATACGGGCTATTGAATTTATTGCAGTGCTTAACAAACCTACCGAGCACACCTTTCAACCATTGACAGATGCTTAGCTGGTAAAATGTTTACCATGTTTAGCATCTTAGTAACTTTCACTAATTAGCAGTGAATACAAAGTTGAAATGTCACTAGTTTGGTGATAAACCAAATAATTGGACAATAAGATAACGCTGTCAATAGTTGTGAAGACATTTCGCAACAAACCCCAAGTATTAACCTTGGGTGGGACTAGAGGAAAAGTCAGGGGATCGCCCAAGTCATCATTACACATTGTGGGGGTAACATAAATCTGTAGAAAAAAAAAATATTGTACTGTCTACAGACTGTGAAATTGAATAAGGAGTGTAGTTTTGGCATTTCCTTATTTTTCTGGCCTGATGACTTAACCCAGTTTGTTGTCAAGGAACGTGTCAACAGTCATGCCCGTTTAATAAATACAGCTTTTTCCTCCACTGCTACGGACAGGAAGTGAATCAGAAATTTTGATTTTTATCTATCATCTTTACTGACTTTATAAATGTGGAGTGTGGCGTTTGGTTAGACCAACCAGTTTAAATTGTACAGACTTTCTAATACAGTATCCGATTGGTATTAATGTTATTTTTTTTGGAGGTACCTTTTGGTTAAATGGAACCTGCAGTCTACAGAATCTACAGTAATAAGAACAGACTGTATGGGCATGCTGGGAGACTCTAATAGCATGTAAAGCTGCAAAGAGTTATTTCACATTTGTACATCTCTTATTCATAGTTAAAATCAGCCCTAAAATATATTGCCCTTTGGTAGAGTTACATGTCTTTCAAAGCTTCAACCTAGTACGAAGAATTCAGTGGGACAATTTTATTAGGCAGAAGTAAGGAGACGTCTCAGTAAAGTGAACTAACAGGATAGCGCCAGCCCCTGGCTATCATGAATGCTCTTCAGCCAACAAATGAAGGATAAGAGCCATCCCCCTGCCTAGAGAAAAAATGTTGAGCTTGATATTAAATCTTTCAACTTGAGAGGTAATAAGGCTCCATCGCTCTTCCTGCACCACATGGCGTAATTTCAGACCTATCTGCCCCTACTTTGATCATCTTAAAGTGGAGAAATGGACCTACTGATAAAAGATGGAGAGAGGGAGGGAGAGAGGAGAGTAGTGAGTGAAATCTAACTAGTGGTGTTTTGAGCTGGCTCACAGAAGCGTGACAGAGGAGATCAGGTCTGTCATTCAGTCGTGGACACATAGATGAGTATGATGATGAGCTCCCTCTGTCGCTACCTCTCCTGTACCTTCTATGAATATCACTTATCTGGCCTTTGCTCCCTCTCCCCCGGAGCTTCATGATCACATCCGATACACTTTCAAATTGCTCCCGACAACGCTACATTGCCTGCTATTTTGCAGAGCGCAAAAAACAATGGTGACATGTGCTATCTGACTGTTCTAAAGCTCCCCAGTAAAAGCCAACTGACTCTGAATGGATATAAGTGGGGTACACAGATGTTCAATGACATTGAGCTCTCAGATGTTCAATGTTTTATTCCCCTTAAGTTACTCAACCGCAGTAGCCTGTTGGCATATTCAGAGGAGAGAGCATAAACTGTCAAAGGGCATACCCTCAGTGGAGAAGCTCCAGTTTTTTTCCCCAAAAAACTGTCTCGCCAGTAAGATCATCTTGGCAGTGAAATCATCTTTATCTCAGGGACAACAATGGAGTCTAGATGCTTTTTAGTGCTGCCCCAAAAAGGAGTTCTTTGCTGTTAGAATCCTCAGTACATTAATGTATTTATAGCGGCACTTGCGACCTTGTCTTGTAAAGACAAGATTGAAACCTTTTTGAACTAGACAAGAGGACCTTGAATAACAGATCATTCATATTTTTATTAATCAAAATACGCTACTTTGAATGTTTCAGTTAGTGCCAGCAGTGCAGCAACAATTGAGAAAACATCTGACAGAAGGAGCATTTCTGGATATGACAGCTCGATGACAAGGCCATAAATGAGTTCATGACTCTTAATTTGAACCTTGGCATCAAGGGCTTTGATAGCTTACTGACACATTAACATGATGTTGACAGCAATATTGATTGCTTTATTGATAGAATCATGAATGGCAGCCGGGTGGCAAAGATACACTCTTCCATGATGTTGTAGAAGCATGGATCTACAAAGCCCAAACGTCTATGGCTTTTACAGCTAAAGCTCAACTCCTGCTATTTTTATTTGTAAGCAAGAGAATGCCAACTCCACACTTTACATTATCACCATTATTTGAGACATAACAGGCGCTTTTGAAAAAGGGGTTACAACTGTTTTACAACTCTATCAACCGGCATTTTTAACTTAAGTAATTTTTTTATACCTGTATTAGAGAGACAGTAGAATAATGACCCAGCAGATAGAGAGATGGGGAATGACACCTGGCTCGGACTGAAACCGGGGATGTTGTGGTTTATGGTCAGTCCTTTTCGTCATAACTACCTTTACTGTAGCTCTCATCCCCCAGCCTGTTGACTCCTATTGAAGTAAATATTTCAAAACTGTGTAAATATATATACTTTCACTTTTAAAAAAAGGGTAAACAACTTCCTATAACAGCTAGAAAATGTAGTTTTGTGCAAATGTTCCTCAAACAGGAGTAGACAGTGCATTTGTTTGGGACTACTTTGAGCGGCGGATTAATACACATTTGGTGCTCTAGTACTTATTTCAGCATAACAGTATATAGAGGATTGATTTCAATGACCCTACAATGCCCATGTTTGTTGTAATGAAGGAACATGTGACCCTGTGCTACAGTGTGGCTCACTGATGTGTCTTTAATAGATTTTGGACAACAATGGAGCTCTATGGCATGAAGAAATAAGATAAATCAGGCTTGAACTACACAGACAATACTTATTATTAGGATCAATTCATCGTAGGTCTTTCCATGTAACTTATGGATTGTTATTGTTGCCGCTCCTGCTATTCTAACAGAGATCAGACGTCTCCTGTCGGATTGTCTGCAGTTATTTCTGTCAGTGACCGAGTAGAAAAGACACTCTTGAATGTGCCCTTTTTTAATTAAGCTGTACTGTTCCTCAACATGCCTGTGCTTAAACAATGCTCTGAAAGAAGCTTTGTAATTAAAAGTGCAGAGGAGAGGATGGCCTTGGTAATTTTAGCCTTTGTTTAACTCTTGATGTAAGCAAACTAGAGCACAATTAGCCACTAAAGTCCTTGCATTGCATTAATTGCATACCAATTACAATTACAACATCTTTTGAACAACTACTGTACATCTACTTGAGAGCTTTCATCACTGCGGCCCTAAATTTTTACTAACAGTTTACTGTTATTGAGCTGAAGTGTAGTGACATAATGTCCTTCATACGGTCGTATGAAAAGATCTAACGTTACACACCTAACATTTTATCTCATCTGTGATTGTGAAATGACTCAACACATCCGAATTATGAATATAATTGGCTTTAAAATAATTCACTGTGTCCCCAGCTGATTTTTAAACCCCTCTGCTATTACCATCAAGCTGTGCACTCATAGCCTCATACTGGTCTCCATGCACTGTGTTTCTATCCTCATGGAAATTACACTGATTTCAAAATGTCACACAGCACGTTTCCATTTGAGGCACTTGGAATGATTGACCCTTCGCAGGCCCCTGGTGGGACCCCCTGCCCTGTTGCCATAGAGATTCTCTTATGTAACTCAGCAACCCCGGATCAGCAGGGTTGAAGTTCTTCAATATTGAAATCAATAATGGTTCTGTTAACTGAGATTTTTATGCAGCGGTACATTCTCACCTTGTTTCTGACGAGCAACTTGGCATCCATGATGCAAAATTATTTGTTTTGTCAATATCTTGACAAAACACATAAACACTGCCCATTTAAGTATCTGAAGCTGTCCTCAAAGGGGGTCAACATTTGCCACTTCTATATTTTACTCTTTAGCGTACCGTGACCTTTACTTGCGCACCAGCACTTTTCACAATATGCCGGTAGAGCGGCAGCGTTTGTGTGTCGCATCTCATAGCCATACGAACATAAAAACAATGTGTAGAGCATGAGGGTGCTGTAATAATCAACACAATGTACACGTCCTTTTTGTGAAATAACTAATATATATATAATAATAAAACATTTTCATTTTTTCTTTACTGAAGCTGCTCTTATGATTTACTGAATATGATTTTATAGGGCGAAATTTCCAGATGAATTAACTGTTCAGACAAAAGATGTGATATGTGTAATATCAATATAGCAAGTTTTGTCTTAAAAGCTAATTGGGCAGTACCTATAGTGGCACAAAATGATATACAATTGAATAGTTTTAGGTACAGAGAAAAACAAAATGTTTTGTCAGGAAAGACCCCAAAAGCCAATCTCTCCTAATATATTTTATTCACTACAGAAATTCAGAATGTGTCTCTTTATCCTGCTGTATACTATGTACAAGCATCTTGACTGGGACACTGCTCCTAAAACCTGATGAATAGCTTACACACCTCAGCTCTGATTCATACTGTCTGGCTGGTGTTGATTGAAGGCTGTATGCATCCTATAATACATTATAGATTGATACTGTAGGCTACAAATAACACATAAAAGAACTTAAAGTATTAACACTATGGGTAAATATGGAAAAACACCTCCTTAACCCGATAATTTTTCGGTTGGAATATTATTGGGGTATTATGGGCTCAAAGAATCATACAGAGAAATGGAGAGTGGTTTCCAACATTTCCCACTGTTGACAGCTGAAAGTGACCTGGAGTAAAGCTTTCAGCTGTTGATAATACCGCATGAGTAGGTGGAGAGAGGAGAGTAATGGTGGAAATGGAGCAAGAGTTTTTCCATTTGAGGAAAAAGTCAAAGTTGTTTCCTTTCGGCAAATTATAAGGTGGCTTGCCAGCATAACATTATGTTCTAGGCTGGTGGTGGAGATAAGTGGAGGTTTTTTTTACGTATGACTGAATATAAAGGCAAAACGGTTAGCTGTAAAAAAAAAAAAAAAAAAAAAAAAAAAAAAAAAAGCCTTTCTACTCTGATTCTAGATAAGGTACTGCTCTTCACACTTGTGAAGTGTGTGTAGTTTAAAGAAAGGCAACATAACATGCATGCAATTTTACGGTGTCATTTTACTTTACATGCATACATTTGTTTTACTGAGTTGTTAAAGAGGAGTGGTATCAATCTTCTATGATTTTTCTTTTCCATTGTATTCATACTCCATATGTCAATGCTTTTAATTTGGAACATTGGTGTTTTTATCTTAGCATCTAAAAAAAATATTTGTTTAAAGCTTTTAACAAAACTAGATCAAGAGAAATTCCTTTATTATATTTATCACCAGACTCATTCCTTACATGCTGCTGTTTCCAAACCCTGGATATGTTTTTATGTGATATAATGACCAAAGCTCACCAGCAGGAATGATCCCTATGCGTAGAGAACACGGCACCAAATCAGCATCTGGTCGGTTCTGGTCCACGCCGTTGTGTTTTTGGATCCTGGTGACCAACCCGTGCAGGATCTCACTGAACATCCCATCTCCACCCACACACACCACCCTGGACAGAAAAATTATTTTTTTCACATGTCTTCTGTTTTACATTTGAACATTGTTCAGGAGAGTTTCAAGTTATAGAGGTAGCCGAGGCGGACGCTAAGGAGTTTCATTACATGTGCGGATATGAGTAAACTACTACAAAGCCAGAAGACCTTGACATTAATAGCAATGGGCAGAATGTGTAACTGTGAAAGCATTCAGTAAATAAGAAGATCACACTGTGCCACCCAGCATTACACCATTTTTAAAGTCTATATAAAAACCTTACAGAAATTGACCTAAAAATAATAGAAACTGCCGAGCAACAGCGTTATGGACTCTAACCGTGATCTGCTGGACTGAATATCTGATGAATAGAAGCTGGAGACGGCGGAGCACTTGGCAGGAAAAACCTTTCCATGTTATTGATGACCTGTATGTTCAGCTATCAGCTGCATTTTACCCTTTGCTCGCGGTCGTGAGCTGCATCATGTGCAACTGTTGAAAGCATAAACTTATATGACTGATTTGTACATTTAGATTTATTGTAGAGATAAAAGTGATTCAACTGAATAGAACCAGCTACATTTCTGTATTCTAATGCAGGTTCCCAGGGACATCTGTTTTTATTGCCTTTAGATCTGAACTGCTGCTCTTGCTTCAGTTGACAACTTGATTTTAATTGAATGTCTAAAGCTTTGAGTAATCATACCGCGGTAAAAGATTGGTTTTATTCCCATCTCTCTGAAAGGACCTTTTGTGTTGCTACAGGAACTGTAAATCCTCCACTACCCATTCTGCTCAAGGAACACCACACAGATCTGTCCTGGGCCCTTAACTGTCCTCTATGTACAAGCTACATGTCGGTCAAATACTTCAAGCGAATTGTATCAAATTCAATTTTTATGCAGATGACTCTCAGATATACTTTACAATGATTCAAAGCATATCTTGAACCAAGCAAACTAAAAGTCTGTCTTATTGAAGAAATAAAAATGAATCAGTTAAACAGATCCAATAAGTCATTATTAGTAAAAGGTTCAGACTCTATATTGGGCATCCCCGAATGTGATGTGTGACGTTAAGTTATTGAGAATAAATAATTATCTTCAAGGAGCTTTGTTTATTTTCCAGCAGTTGCACAGACCCCAGGTGCAGCTCTCTATCAAGGAGAGGAAGTAGAGAAAACAAAAATAAATAAATAAATGATAAAAAATAAAGAGAAGAAAGGGCTGTTCAAATCTCTGTTCGCACCATTTACTAAAAGAGGCATTTTTATTTATTCCATTCAGAAGATACTGTCTCGTTTTCTTTTATGTGAAGTATAGGCCTTAAGTTGTGCTAGGACAAATTTTATTCATGGTAAAAACAGCTTTTTGCATCCCATACAAGTGCCATAAATTAACTGTTTGATGTAAAAATCAGGGGACAACCTCTGATGATTTATCATTTGCACCATATAGCCTCAACTCAACTGATTTTATTTGTTTGTCCAAATATTGTGTTATGACGGGAGTTAAATGTTGGTCGATGAGTCCTAATCACTTAAGTGGTGACTTTTTCTCTAGCGCCTCCATAAGGGTTGACATTTGTGGTTTTGCGTAAAACAATTATCTAATTACCGTGAAATTTGTACATATGAATTGTAATCACTTTGGTGATCCCTTAAGTTTTTCTTTAGCGCCCCTCATCAGGTCAGAATGTTAACTTGGCACACACTCAAAGGTTGAAGGAAAAAGTCCTAACAGAAAGGATAAAAACAGTGTCTCTTTATGAGCCACAGTGGCTCGCTCATGGCCGCCGCTCTGCACTGCTCTCATATGGTGGTAACATCTAATAAGCACAAGGCGGAAACGTAGCGCCCACCCTCCAGGTAAACACTGTTAGCGTCGTTAGCACTGTTGCCGTTGTTTGCACTGTTGCCCTTGTTTGCACTGTTAGCTCTGTTAGCACTGTAAGCTGCTAACCACCGCCTCAGCATCGGCATGTTGAGAGCCGTGTGAGCATAAGTTATGGTCAGAATTTCTTATTGAGCACCTCCAAGTGTTAGGAACCCACAGGGCTTTGCGTCGGTGATTACAATCTTACACAACACAGATTACAGCACAACAGGGCCTCATAAAAAAAACTCCTAATGCGCGATAATTGATACACAGCTCAAGGGAGAGTCTCCCGAAGACTGTGTTACAATATCAACGGACAAGCGTAAACTCCTGTAACAGTGAGGAACCAGTGTTTAAAGCCTGAGAGCAGCAGGTACCTGGCTTGAGCACTCACCCGTCATATTTATCTAGATTGGCCTCGGTTTTCAAGTGGTCCCTGGCATGATTGGCCCGCTCTGTAACTATGGAAACAAATCAAACAGCATGTGTCAGTGCAACTTCAATTAAAAGGGAATGTACTGACAAAACAATGGACTCTTTCTGGTCTGAATAGCTCTGGCATTTTGAAATTCAAGACAAGGAAAAGCTCTGCACTTTTGAAACAGTCACTGGAACCTGTCATGCAGACTAATGCTCAGAAAGAGCGAAAAGCACAGTGGCACAAAACAACCTAATTCAGCTATTGTATATTAGTCAGCAAAATGAGCCCTGGGCCCCCCCAAAAAACAAAACAATATTTCAACAGTAAATCTGTTTTCCAGGAATAATAACAAACACAAATACAATCCTGCAATTCGCAGAAGCTATAGGAAGCCCAAAGTGAATAGCATTCACAGTGATGGACCATCAATACAGCAGACTATGTGTAGCTGTTGCAAACACTTATTGAATAATAGATGTGTTTTGGATACCCAAGCTTATCAACTATCACAGCTTCCATTAAGGTGGTGGCAAGATTAATGGCACTATCAGCCAAATCATATCCTTGCAAGCCTCTTCGGCCCCTTGGAGAGGCCACAGTGGCAGTGGAGATCTATACGCCGGCCACTGAGACTCATTTTTTATTTAAATGTTGAGGAACGCCACTGATGGGGACCCACCAATCACGTCGGCTGAGATGCAGGCGCGGCGAAACAGTGAAGCCACCTTCTGCTTGTATATACACTTCCCACGCTGCTTTCCCCCAAAGGGATTGATGTACACCAGGAGGCTCTTCGGTCGGTTGGCTGCAAAGTGAAGGAGGGGTATGAGATAGTCATTAAAAAAGGCTCAGCATATACCTTTTTTTTCTTTTTTCTACAACTGTGTCACTGACAAGCAGTTTGATGAAGTTTTGATTAACCAGAGACCTTTCTCAAAATGCTCAGTCAAACTGACTGCTGCCCAAAAACACGCCTCTCAAGAAATAAATGGTGTGTCTACCGACTATGGGAGGAGTGTGAAGCAATTGCGAGGTGCTGCATCATTCGGTGATAAACCCACACAGTGCTGCGATGGAGAATACTAAATGGCTTGTTTATGGCTGTTGTGGAAGACTGTGTTTAGGACAACAAACTGAGATACAGCAGCTGCTCCAATTGGAAATGAATGGATTGGGATCAGGGGTTTAAATGAGCACAAAGAAATATACGGTGCAATATTTGTTTGGCAATAAGACAAAAGTTCCATTAGATTACATTAATGGATTGTCAATGAGGGATGTAAAGGTGTGCTGCGGAGGAGACTAACACTATTGAACACTCTAGGGCTTCATCTTCACAATGAATGTAGTTAATTTTCTTGAATTGATTCATCCTGCCAGGCAAAGTGGGGCCAAGTAGACCGTTTCAAATGGGCTAAACCCATCTTACACTCCAATTTCCACATGCTAGTTACACACTAAATCCTGAAGAACTCAAACGTGTAATCACTTTGCAATCACATTATATATAAAAGCACTGTATTTTGCACTCAACTAGGTCAAAAATGTAATAAGGCTCAATGTGTAGTGACTGATGGTGTAATAATAACCACTTTCTGGTCATGTAATGTGTTAATTCATCATCGGAAAGCATGTTAAATTCATTACATCTTGAAGATTTTGATGGATGACGTGCTGCTATGTTCATTTTCAGTCTTGAGTTTAATATTAAGATAAATAAAAAGCACTTTAACATGTAGGAGACAGAAATAAAGATTCCCTGGAGCACATCTGGACAGTAGGCTGGATGCAAACAATATTACAGACATACACTCCATACTTCTTGTGCAAGCCAGCCAAAGATATTTTTAGCACCCTCTTCTAATGTTTGTAAAACCACCATTTATATGTTTTATCAGACTATTGGCTGTTGCTGGCTCCATTATTTATGTCTGTGCCTGTGAGGTACTATCTAAAAGAGAAATGCAGGAGGCCAACCTGTATTGTCGGTTTGCCTCTGGGCTTTCCTGAGGGCATTGAATCTACTGAAAAGAATGAAGTGGTTTTTTTTATGGACAATAATGCACACTTTACTTACAATCTGGTTAAGGGGTAGAAGAGCTCTTTTAGCAATAAGTCTCGTCTTGAATGCTTTAATGATCAACCGTTTGGTCCGAAACGGAAATATTAACTGAATATGCACCGTGGAGCGTTTACCTAATCTTAATTATAACAGTTTCTTGGTCTTTGTGATATTAATCTGTACAATGGTTTTGGTCCTTTCCCTTTTGTTTGACTCAAAGACTATTAATATACCTCACAATAATAGCATCCTTTGAAAAATTGCAGGGTTTCACAGGTTTTCCTTGGGCGCTACAGTAACTTGTGTCACGTACTGTAAGGTGGTGTCCGAATGAAGTAGTCCCTAAACCACTCAGAAAAAAGATTGTATTGCATATCCCTTGTGCCCGTTGCTGACAACCATTGAAATAGTTTGAGAGATAAAAAGCCTGATCCTCAGGGAACACCCGTTCCTACATTGCAGAACAAACTGTAAGGCACAACATCTTACAGTCCAATTTCAAGGTTGTTTCACACCAAGCATGGATTTTCAAAAATAATGCACGGAAATGTATATCAAATTGGATTTGTGGGTTCTTATAAATGTTTGCATACCCCTGCGGGACATTTGTGCGGGGAAGAGTTTTAGCTCCAGGTAGCTTGCTGCCAAACTGGTGTAACGTCTTATACATTTTTTAACACCCAATATTGTACAAGAAACCCAAGATATGTTTTATCTTGGTCAAGGAACAGGGCTAATCACAACAGCTAGCATCAGAATCAAATTTGGGGTCTGATAACTTTATGTATTGTGTAGGTAGCCAAACAGACCTTCTCTCTCTTGATAGATTTTTGTTGTATGGACTGGACATGAGCACTATATATAAAAAAATATTTTTTTTCCCCCAATGAAATGGAACACAGCAACACATATAATTCCCACTTGACATTTTTGCATCAAACTCTTGAGAAACGGCTTTAACCTGACAAACTACAAGTTGCGATTTCTAAACCCATTAAAAGGACCAGTGTGTAGGATTTAGTGACATCTAATTGCAACGAACTGAATACCCCTCCGCTTAACCCTCCATTTCCAAGCGTGTAGGGGAACTACGGTGGCCTTCAGTAATGTAAAAAGATTTTTTGGCTTGAGTCAGTGTTTGGTTTGTCCCTTCCAGGCTACTGTAGAAACTTGGCAGAGCAACATAGTGGACTCCATCAAGAAGACCCCCTTCCTATGTGATATAAACGACTCATTCTAAGCTAAAGAGAACATAACGATTCTTACTTTCAGGTGATTATCCACGAATAACAACATAGTTATGAATATTATATTCCATTTCTGCTAATAAATCCCCCTAAATCCTACACACTGTTCCTTTAAATCTATCAAGTTTAAATGTTTGGCATGGACCACACAATACCAATCAATTAACTCACCAAAACTGTGTTCTATTGAATACCTTTTCCTACAGTCACATTTGCCCTTTGGCTCTATGAGGTGAAGCTAACTGACGTGAGTACTCACGAAGTCAGATTCCTAATACCTGGCACTTTTATGGCCCATTGTCAATAACATGATTCTGATAACGTTGAGAAGCTCTGAGTAAGTTCAAACTATATCAGCACATCTGTGAGAGAACATGATTGACAGTACATACTGAGTAATGACAGTTGCTCGTTGATAACTCCGATCCACTGCTTGCAGAGTCCTTCGTTGGCAGAGTGGAAGGTGACATCACTACACCGCCACTGGTGCTGCTTTGTTCTTCTGATGTAGGAAACTGTAGAGGAAAGAAACAGAGGGAAGGAACAGAGTGCTTGCTATATATTTTTTTTTTTTTACATTTGCATAGCTGTTCACAGTGGTAATGGTCAAATTTTTGGTCTAGTCACACTGTTGAATTGCTGTTATTATTTCAGTAGATAACACCACATGTGCTAAGTAAGGTCTAACCTTCAATCACTATCAAACACCCATCATAGTTTCTGACATAAAATTCGGGGAGCAGACAGGTAGAATACTTTTTCCAGTTGGAAATTTGTAGTACATTCACTACCACCTGGCTTTACTTAGGTGCAGACTTGGCCTGAGAATGAACCCAGGCTTTATCCAAAAAAGCCAATCAAATATGTGTATGAGAAAGAAATGAGTGCATATGAGAGTTATGTAAAACTGGGCTCAGCTGATACTCAAACAAAAAACAAGTGTCACAAAATCCTGCTCTGAACATTACTGAAATATTTACGTTAAGGAGGAAAAGAAGAAGAAGAAAAAAAAAAATCACTCGCTAAGCACTTTGAAAGCTGATTCACCCACTAAGCACTTCAAAGTAAAATTATCACACTAAGCATTATTTTCATCAGATAGGGAAGTTAACTTCTCGGGCAAATCACTTACAGTACCTCGTGCTTGCGATGGGGTAGGCACAGAGACGTTCAGGAGTGGGTGTAAAAATCCTCCTTTAATAAGTTACATAACCAGGATGGAAGTGACGGGACGTGTCTTTGAAGCCAAGTCTCCACAGATCGAGGGAATGCAGTCATGTCAGGCTCGATACACACTCTAATGCCAGTAAAAGCTCACATTAGCGAGGTAATTTTTAACATTTGGCTGTAATAAATAATGCAAATCCGATCTTGTTTGGATATAATCTAATGGCTCAAAAATAAGCATTAGCCCATAAGTCAGTGGCATGCTGCCATCTTAGACCCAGTCAGCTAAGCTGTGAGGGACTCTCTTGTTAATGCATTACTTTGAGAATGTGGAGCTGTCGACGGGCTTATTTCCAGTGTCAGATCACTCGTGATTGGTGGAGCTGAACACAGGCTTTCGGCACACTTACTCAAAATGTAACTGCGATGTGGCGTTGACCTACTATAGTAAAATGAAAGTGACAGGGATCAAAAAGTGGCTTCAGGCAACTTTGTTGGAGGGAACAAAAGACGCTGTATCTATTTCATAAAGCAGCAGCTCAGCTATTTAGTGTTGCTCTTGCATAACGATGGAGGACTTGTGAGAGACAGATTAAAAATGGTTGTGATACCCTATCTTTTAGTCCCTTATATAGGTCAACCCACCCAAAATAACTGGATCTTACACAGCCCATAATGAAACTGGGTCCTCTAGAGCCACAAAAGAATCCATACAACCGTTTTCAGAGGCTGAGTAGTGTCCTCGCTGTGACAAGCAGATTGACTTTGACGTGTAAAATCTTTGAAATGTCCCTTTAAGTGTGAATATCAGTGTAGGTTTATTACCTGTGAATGCATAGGGATACAGCTGGGAGTGCTGCTTTGCTTTTTTCTGACTCCTCTTGGTCTCTGTGTTGTCTTTGTCGTCATCTTTGGTCTTGAGGACAGCCACTATTTCACACACCGGAATAACATGGCTGTATCCTGTAGAGACATGAATAAATGTATGTTTTACACAACTAAATTACACAACAACATCAGTGCATGATGCTCTTTTGATAGCACTCCCAGTCTGTATAACTTATTCTCATATGGATGTACACATACATTGACAAACCAAAGCAATTGTGGAAATGTTTGAAGAATTTCAAAAAATCATTCCTAATTTTTGTAAAGATCATTAAAGCTGTAATAATCAAAAAAAAAATGTATTAACAATGGATCACATGACCATGTGTGATGTGAAAGAGGAAACTCATAGAGACAACCCCACAAAGAAGTTTCACCAAACTCTGTAGTTCCCCACATTCATTCCAGATCATTGTTTTGGTTTTACGGCCCACAACTTTTACTGTTTATTGTTTTGGCTCAGTCTCGTCGAACTCATCAGCCTCATTTTCAGATGTAGCAGGCAGCTGTTTCAGTGGAGAACCTCACATAGAAAAAACATTATACGCTTCTTGCCCTGCACCAAATGTCACACAGACAAAGTTAGAAACTAGCTAATAAAGTTGAACATACAGCAGTTAAACAGCCAGTTATTTCAGATGGGAATTGGTGGAGACCAAAGACAGAGCTAAAAGCAATGTGAATATTGGACATTCATCAAATGAATACTAATAATGCTTGGTATCTGCTGTATGCATGATGACCTTAAAATGGCAGCATAGCATTCATTTTACAAATTGCTGAATTAATGGAAGGAGTAACAGCCGTATCCCAAGAGAGCTGGTGGGTGTTTGGGAAGGAACTGCTTCTTCTTGTTCTTTTTTCTCCCCTACAGGAGCTGGATCCAGGCTGCTGGTTTAAAAATCATGTGGGATGAAAGACTTTGGCAGAGTTTGAATGGTTTGTACATTTGAAGAATTAGTCGAATATGGTGGGATCTGGTACCTCCTGGCAGTGGAAGAGATGGGTCGGGTCAGTTGCCTTAGAGAGCTGCTAAGTCACATCAAAAGATTTAATGGGTATTAAATTACTGTGTTTGAAAGGCAGATATTGGGAAAATAAAGGGAATTACTGGGAAATGGTTTCCTTTTGCATCCATACTGGTAGGTGAAGACAATCTGGTCTGAGTATGAAACAGAGTGGCCTGGCAAACCCAGATGAGGGCGATGAAATCATGATATAGACTGTAAAAACTCAATGCTAGGAAGGTGGTGCCTAAATATTGTACACTACATCTCACAATATAATATATATGTTTTCCTTTGTGAACCATTTTTTATATTTTAATTCAGAAATTGTGAGCGTTCAAACTCAAAAGATGGCAACGCTACAAACAGAACAAATTCGAAATTGCACTTTTGTGCTAGGAAAGGGCAATATTACTTGCAATGAGTTTAACTGACCTCTTCAACTGCATCATATACAGGCCTTCCAGTCTCTCCTACAAATTTATTCAGCTGATATGGTGAAATAGATGGGAGGGAGGCACGACATAATATTTCTCTCCCGGGAGTCTGAGGGAAAAGGATTTCATTTCTTTCTCAAATAAAGATGATGCGCCATGCAGGCATGAATAACTTTATAGCCATCGATATTCACATTTTGACAAACAGGAAGAGTTATGGCCATGTGTATAATAGCTTTATTTCGGGGGGAAAAATAAGAATGAGGAGTTTCAATCCATTTTTTGGAAAAATGGCACCTGAAGTGTTCTGCCAAAGTGATTGTTGGGTGTAGAATTAACATATATAATGGATTACAAAAAGTTACTGACTTACATTCCATCCATTTTCTAAACATGTTTAAGCATTTACCATTTCTACCCACTTATGACCTCAGCAGTGGCTGCTGGTTAGAAAAAGATACATCAACTCGTTTTAAAGCTTTTCCCTAGGTACTAAATTTTCTCACAGCAGCCAATCTGTCAACAATAACCATGGCTGTTCTTTTTAGGTGCCCCAGTAAGCATGAGAGTGTAATAGTGAGCCATCATGCACAATGCAAGAACCCTGAAGCTGGAGGCTAAATAGAATGCAGCCATTATTAGTTTAATTATTTACACCTGTGCTTTCCCTAATGTGACATGTCAAAAATGTTTTTCTGGGAAAAAAGGTGTAGGCCCATGATGGCTCATTATTGACAATAAGGTTTAGGCTACAGTCTATGGATTTAGGTCAGTATGTCACTCTGACACCTGGGGATGTTTGCAATGAGTCAAACAGATCATTGAAGAAGATCATTTTTTGAGCTGTTGATTTAAGCCAACCTTCTGAATAAGTTCATGATAATGTGAAAAGTAAAAGCCTCGCAGGGAGATAGCCGAGAGCCTAAAATCAACTTCTACTATTTCTGTTGTGCAACATGTTAAACTCATTAGTAACTGAGCCGTCCTGACAAAACAGACATGGCGTATTGAGGATGATGTTCTAACAGTCCTGCAAGCGTACGCAGATAAGCAAAAGCAGATTATCTTTGGTAAAATGTTGCATGTTGAGTCACAAATACCGTAGATTGGGAATGAGCCCAAAGTTCCAACAAATAGTTTGGATTTGGGATAATTCAACACAAAATCTTACATTTGCGGTTTGTTTCACATCCAAAACACCACGCTAGTACCCAATCTGTTCCAAAACATTCTTTGGAATACATTAGAATATCTTATCTCGTGTGTTACACATTTACATGTTTGTTATCTGAAGCTCCCTGGCTTACGGTGAAATCCAAGAAATGAAAAAATGTATGAAATCGTTTCCCTGTGTTAGCCTGCTGGGCAAATCAACTCCTGTCAAAGACAAAAAGCCAACATTAATCATTGAGTCAGTGCAGGCGGTATTTCTCCCTCTCTAGTCGGGCCGGTCTTTTGAACAACTTGGTCAAATTAACCCCACAAACGAGCACAAAGCCAACAATCCCAGTGAACTGTGTTAGGGAACAAACTGGAAACAAACTCTGACATTCCCACATTCTAACACTGCTCCAATAACCCTACCACACACACACAGTCACAAGAGGCATAGACACGCACACGCTCAAGTACACAATAATCCCATCACCACACACACTGAACACACAGCCACACACAAATTCCCTACTTCTTTAGCTCGGTGCGGTCTCTAAGCTACATGCTAAGCCCTCGGCCATACAAGGCAGATCCTCTCTGCTCAGCTCTGACATACTTTTCTTTGTGCTTGTAAAGAATCTTAGCACCGGCAGTCAGCTAGTGTGTGCAGCCTATTCATACGACAGGGCTCAGTGTGTTAATATGAGCCAAAGGGGTCTGCTAGCTGCAAATGAAAAAAAAAAGTCAGCTTTTCGAGGACTGAGGGTTTATTTTCTAACGTCTGGAACTTGCTCTGCACTTGGAAAAAAGCATTCAGATGTGTGTTTTGTTGCTGCAAGGCTAAGGTGATACCTACGAACAAAAGTTCGTAGGTAACCAAGACAGTGCTTGAATAATGCTTCAGCTATCAGTTACTCCAAATAAAAGCCCTGGATGTGACAATGATGCGAAAGAGGACGAGCTGTAACATCTCCAAGAAACAAACCACAAGAAATAATGTCACAAGCAGAGGAACTTAGATATATAACTTAAAACTAAACACAAACATCAATAATGTCATTTCAACAATATTCAGGGCATAAATGATTCAATTAGTGGGGCCTGGAGCGTGACGCTTTGTGTTCCTGTTACTGACTCATCATTCCCGGTAGAGCCCAGAGTAAACACTTGAGGCTACCAGGTGATATTGATATGAATGTTTTCATAAAAAGCCATAGAGTTTTAAATAGGTGGGTCATGAAAAAAAATAACTTCATCTCTTGACAAAAAGTATTGTTTATTAAGAAGTAGGCTTCATGGGTATGATTCCAACTGCTGTGATATCTAAACTGAAGCATGGCCATAAAATAGTTTTTACTGCTTAGACCAAATTATTATTCAATTAATATGGACTTGGATTTCACTTGAGGATTTGTTTAAGCTGATTACCTGCAAATAATAACAGTAGCACAAATACCTCACCTTAAAAGAATAGTTCAACTTTTTGGGAAACACACTTTTTTGCTTTCTTGCACAAAGTTAAAACTTAATATTGTCTGTATGGTAAATATGTATAGCTAAAGCCAGCAGCTGGTTAGCTTAGCTTAGCATAAAGACTGGAAACAGAGAAAAACATATAGCCATACCCTTTTCCAAAACAAAAAAGAACACATTCCAGGAAGTGGACCTGGCCAAGGAATGGTCCCACACTGAAAGTATTTACATTTCAGATTTTACAGAGATTGAACAAACAAAATTAAGTGTTGATTTTATTGAGCTCTAGAAGTGCCTGTAGGTTTTGGACAGAACCCAGAACCAGGTTTGCTGTTTCCCCATTTCCCGAAATCAATTAATTGTATTTCCCAAAATGTCAACATCGACAACAGCAGCAACAACAACAACAATAACGTCTAAGAACCTGTGAAGTTTCAGTTCAGGCTTAAGGTTCCCCACATGAGAGGTTCAAGTTAACTGCCATGGAAATAAGGCCAAGTTCGAAAGGGATAATCACATGGGATCCGATAAGAAAAAGGAGCATAATTGAGAATAACCCTGGCATTTGCAACGACCAATGTGCAAGACAGGGAATGGACCTCAAATTCTGGCAATAGCAGTGTGTTGCTTTGCCCAGCGTGTGAATGTAATCCCCAACTCTGGCATTGTTAGTGCCTTTCTCCACCGAGCCAGAAACATCCAAGTCCTCAGGGCATGGGGTGCTACTAGTTTCCATTCTAACCACATGAGATGGATTAACACCTGCACTCTTGTAATCTGTGAAAGGGCCAGGACCAGTTTGCAGCTTTTTAGACGATCTGTGAATTTGTATTTCACGTGATCGTACGCATCGGTGGCTCCCAAGCTTTTTGGCTCGTGACTCTTTAAAATGAGGCAAATCAAAGGTTGCATATGTGACCAGTTTAACAATGGATTTATTAATCCCTTTATAAGGCCTTTATGTAATGTTATAGGAAATACAGTAAATCACAAGAAAAAAACAATACTCTATTTTATCATCCCAAGTAAGTGCTATATGTGATAATGCAAGCATGAGTAACCTGTAGTGTCATTCAGGTTATCGAGAGCAATGACAACCTTAGAGGTTTGCTCAAGTATATCATTTTAAAGAACATAAGAGAAGGCATAGAGTTTAAAATCAGTGAACTACCCCTTTAACTACCTGGAGGACTAAAAATCCAGCAGTACTTAACGCGAAATGAGAGCCACCGGCCTTGGGAACAATTGTATCATATAACGATGGAACAAAGAGGATCTTTCAGTTAATGTAATAGAGCTTAGGGGGTCGGTTAAATGCAGCTCTTTGATGGCGGCGATTCCATTGAAATAACTTTTGCCCTTTAAAATGCTGGTGCCACCGGGGCCTTTATGGGTTCAAGCAGGAAGCACCGCTGCTCAGTCTCTGCGGCGGCAGGTTAGTATCTTTCCCCCGTGACGACTGATGAGCGACCTTAACTGACTTTAGAAGCAGTAGCTAGTGGAGTTCAGACTAAATTGGTACAAACGTTGGAGACTACTTCGTGCTTTAAACAGGCCCTATTATGCTTTTTTTTCCCGGGTGCATATTTTTATCTCAAGTTACAGTTACAACATGTTTACATGCGTTAATGCTCATAATCCTCCTTGTTTTTCTCATCCTGGCTGTCCTGCAGCACCTCTTCTCACCCTCTCTCTGAAATGCTCCGTCGTAGCGCTTGCTCCTCCCTCCAGAAAGCAAAGTCTGCTCTGATTGGTCAGCTCTGTTGTGATTGGTCAACGTTTCACATTTCAAAAAATTCTTCCTCAGGAGCTTCAGCTCCGTCTCTCTCTTTTGTTGTTTGAGGGCGGAAAAACTAGCCGGAAGGAGTTTACGTCACTTCCGTAACATTATGACCTCAAAATGCTACGGAAGTGAAGGAGAGAATTCAATGGAGCCGTTTCAGGCAGCTCAGGAGCAGTGATTCTGAGGGGGAGGGTAACTCCTTTTAGGTGTGGACTTCAGGTTTTACACTGTACGGACCTTTTACATATACAAAAATATGTATAACAAACTAAAGAAGAGGGAAAAAGTGGAAAAGCATAATAGGGCCACTTTAACGGTAGATCAACAAGTATGTGTGCCTGCAGTGGTGCATCTCTGAATACATTATGATCCTGCTCATCCTGCTACCCAAACATCCCACTGAAAATGTCGTCTTCCTACACAGAGCCTCACATTAACATAACGTCAGTGAATGCCTCGTCACTGCCTTGATTAATCACCCGTGTTGAAATGTCCCAAGACATCGGCCAAAAATGACAGTGTATAATATATATGGGGATGATCTTACAGGATTTGATCTGAACTAAATGTATCTGATGCATTCATGTAAATGTGTGAACAAGAGATATATGTATGTATGTGTATATGATATCTGTGACAGCACGGAGCCTGGCCTCACCTTCTTTTTGTCCTTTGACAACAACGAGCTGTCATCATATTCATATTCTGCTGTTGTTCTCTGCACCCCTCCCTTTACACAGTGGAGCACTATGTAATCCCTTTATTGTTGCTGAGGTTCTGCCGCTGACAATGTGTCAGCGCAAGCTAAAGGAAATGCTTGCGTTTTGAAGGTGTCCCCACACTATTTATGTACTTTCTATGTCCTTCCCGTTTTGCTCGTACATATTCCATTTCCAAGTGGCATGCAACACGGGTGCAATTAAGGGACAAAGATTTACCTGAGGGTGTGAAACTGATAATGTTTATGTTGTTGGGTGATGCAACCTAATATTTAAGCATTCTTTTGGTCGCATGCTGGATACTAGCTTCAGATATATGCAAGATATCCAAAAATATGAGTTCATATCAAACAAGGTGGACGTCCTACCAGGGAGAAGATAGCACTTTGTCACTCAACCATAGCAATACATCATCATCTACCAGGTCATTGATTCCAGGGGTGAAAACTCATCAGGGATAAAAAAGGTGACAAGGATCCGAACCCCCTAGGGGGGTCCGGGGCATGCTCCCCGGGGAATATATATTTTTTTAATATATATATATATATATATATTCATATGCTTCAATGTTATTCCAGTAAAACACAAATAA
This sequence comes from Anoplopoma fimbria, assembly GCF_027596085.1. Lineage (NCBI taxonomy): Eukaryota > Metazoa > Chordata > Actinopteri > Perciformes > Anoplopomatidae > Anoplopoma > Anoplopoma fimbria. The sequence continues at coordinate 13,799,756 of NC_072471.1, read as the reverse complement.
GCTGCGGCTATTCAGCTTGGATGGTTTTCAACTTTCACAACCCCTTTAACTTGTCTTTGATCCTTTTCCGAACAAGGGAAAGGGAAATGAGAAATGAAGCTAGTTTTTTTTTTTTTTTTTTTTTTTACTTTTTAACAATTTTACATGGATAACTCACAGAATCAACATTTGAAATACTTCCTACATAACTCCCTTCCCATGTGGCCTCCCCCCACCCCAACCCAGCATCCCCTTGACAGACACACAACCAAATATTTAAATAAACGTCTGTATACAGCAAACTGGCAGCAAACTGTTTGGCGGCATTATGGATGTGGTGGCAAGCTAAAAGAAAAACCTAATTTTGACAAGTTAACACCCGCATAATTACTTCAGAAACAGATTGCTTACCGTAAAGCGAGTGTAGCTGCCTAAAGTGTTGTAACGTGGTATCTCACTGGACAGCAGGGCATTAAGGACCGTTGGAAACCGTTATTCTGTGTTTTTCCTAACGGTACGTAACAGTACGTTTCATCACGAAATTTCGCCTCGGGGGCGTGGTCAGAAAAATCATGTTTGGCTGTCAAGTAGCAAGTTCAGTTGCAGTGCAGCGATTGGCAGTAGAAAACGGGTCAGTGCTTCAGATTACATACACATAGGGACGTGCGGTCAGGGGAGGCAGAGCCTCATGAAAAGTAAAAGTCATCATGAAAAGTAAAAAACAAATAATGATAAAATAAAATTAATATTAATATTTATCTACTGATCTGTGCTTTAAATGTAATTTATTTATGATTCCAAGCATTTTTATAATCAAAATCGCTGAATTTGCGCATGTCCTGTTCAAACAGAGAGGAGACACGCGAGGTGAGGCAGCGACGAGCTGCGCCTCATCTCAGATTGTGCAATCCCTCACAAACTGGGTTGAGCGCATGCCTTTTGCTTTCTCATTGTTTGTCAGCACTGAAATATTTGTAGACACTTTTATTATATGTCGTTTGTATCCATAGAATAGGTAATGTATTTCACGTATGTGTAGAACTTTAGCCTTGCTGATCTGACATAAAACCGCAGTGAAAAAGCACAGAGGGGAGGCAAACCTAACCTCTGCCTCAATGAAGGGGGCGTGCGAGAGCCTGGAAAATGGACTTGCAAATTTTTTTTATTGCAGATCTACACGAATCACACAAATGACCTATTTTGGATCAAAAACGGCGAATTTCCCCGAAAGATGACGAGTTTGCACCTATGTGATTCCTTATGTAATCAGCTTTAGAGGTCCAACTCTTTGCTCCTACAGACCCGAGCCTCAGGTAAATAAACACAATCAATGTAATGAAAGGGCTTGTATTGCTGCCAGTATTGCAGTATAAACAGTAATACAGTTTACCCAACCTCCAGCTGTTGTTCTCTGGCAGTGTTCATTTCTCGGCATTGCTCTCTCTCCCTCCCTCTGCTGCCGTCTCGCAACATACAGACAGGGCTGTGCATTGAGCACCCGCTTTCGATTACAAAGCGCAGATCTGCCTGGGTACGCATGGCAGCGAGCTGTCAAACAAGACATGTGGATTCCTCCCAGGCACAATGGGTTTGTTAAGTCGAGGCTTAGGCAAACAGATGGAGAGGAAACCGCAGCAAAAAGGTGGAAGGTATAACAGGAGAACAGTCAATAGGGGCACAATGGTACTGCTAGATCACTGCATGTGCCAAAAGTACCAGTCAAAAGATCTGTACTTTTGATATAAAGTGCAAACTTTTTTGTAACCTCCATTTTCATGTGGTGCGTTTGGATTGTTTTCGTCGAACCAGCAGCATGACTCTAGGGATGGCAATGTTTATCGGTTTTTCCACCACTTTGGTTAAGACTTAAAAATCTCTGCGACTATTTGATACATTGCCATAAGATTTCTACAGATATTCATGTTCCCCAGAAGATGAAGCCTAATGACTTTGGTGATGCCCTGACTTTTCCTCCAAGTTCAAGTTTTTGTTCTTTAGTCAAATGCCTAAGAGGCTGTTTACTGGATTTCAATGCAATTTGGTACGGTTGGTCATGGTACCCAGAGGATGAAGCCTAATGACTTTGTTGATCTTCTGACTTTTCAACTAGTGCAATCAAAAAGGTCAAAATGCTCACTTATCCAGTCAAATATTTTGACATCGACAAGATGAATTGGCCCCACAATTTGTATACACATTCATGTGCATCCACTTGTGCACTCGAAATAGAAAGTCTAAGTACAGAAGTACCCAAAATGAGGCACAAAGCTTCTAGCATGGCTCAAGTCTTCTTTTTCTTCTCTTCTACGAGTGACTGATGCACAAAATCATGTAGCTTTGTTTTGCTTCTTTACTTGTGATATGTGGATTTTGTTAGAGAGGAAACTCTGTGACGCTTCCTGTATTGCTATAAGTGAATCCCTGACTTTGGATCTGTTTCCAGCTCTGACATATGGGAAAGCAAATATCTAAACCCCCCCTGGCCAAGAGAGATATCCAGGCTTAGGAGGGCCTGAGGAAGTACTACTCGCAAAGCATTGTGATTTGGAGGGAAAAGGGAGATGCTCTCTAAAGCATATGCCATGATTTATTGAAGATTTTCCTCCAAGATGGGATCATGCATTGTAAAGGAGGAGTGACTCAGGGATTATATGGTCGCAGGATTTACTCTGAGGCCATGCCATCTCAGTGATTGGATTCTGTTTGTGTGTATCTGTGTGTGAACAAACCATTCCTGGCTAGGACACTCTTGTCTTGTCTACTCAGCACATCTAACTGACTGACGCTCAATCTACTTAAATGTCAAGAGGTAACATCCACAAATGTTATCTAAACCAAAGCATCAGGACCAGAGTGTTGTTTACCGCTCATATCAGTTCCTCTCGGCATTTATGGCACTTGTGTGTCAGTTTGATGTTGGGGCGGGGGGGATAGACATTTTAGGCAGAAAAAAGGGTAAGATACAAGCCAAAGAAGACTTGTCAAATTTGATTCACACTGCATGAATTTCTGCTATCAGCTGGGATTCACTTTTTAAGTCTTCTCAGTGCTGCATAATTCTTGACTTCTAAATGTTATTTGATAGAAAATGTTAAATCTATTCAGGCTTATACATCACCTTCTATCTGTTATATCTCTTAAAATACCTGCTTGTTTTTGTCATCTTTTTATTCCATTTTCAATAAACTAAATTGAAAAATGATGTTGTACGTGACAAAGAGAAATAATCCTACTCCTACTCCTGATTTACTCATTAATTTGCATTATTTCTGCTGTCACCGGCACTGAACCTGCCACCTTGTCGCTTAGGGTCTGGCGTCTTGAAACTAACAAACCTGCAAACTTCAGAACTAATTATTTCAAGGACATTTCACCAATTAGTCTTAGACAGCTGTACATATTTACAGCTCCAAATCTATTAAACACAGGGAAAGAACTGTTCAAAGAGGGAAGTGTGGCGCGCCTGTGCGGCTCATGATGTTAAGTCAACAACAGGTAAAACACACGTGGATCATTTATTTCTTTGGGTCGTTGCAAAAATAAGTGACCATAGTCACTGATTAACTAGACCGCATTGACTTCTAATGAGAGCCACACTCCACTCAAACAGTACATGTATAAAAAGATAAACATCATCAGCCAATCTAGCTGGCTTTAGCAGTTACAATCATTGATTTCCTCATAAAAAAGTGTGACTTTGTGGCTTTTGATGTTGGACTTACCGGATATTAAAGTGTCCTTGTTTGATTCCTAACTCTAGGGTAAACAGAGCTGCTCTGGTCACAGCGATCACTGTGGGAGATCTTGGTGAAGCCGTGTTGAACATTGACTCAATAAATGGAAGTCTTTATGGCAGGTTATTATAGGGCGCTTGATAGCACTTCGAGGAAGGTCAATGGCCAGGTTTAAACTCAAGTGTGCAGTGCCAGCTGTAATAACTCCCCTCGATATGCTACAGTAATTACAGACCAGGGAACTCATCTAGATGAACAAACATTAGCCCCGGGAGGTTATGAGGACGTCTGGATTAAGTGAAAGTTGTCTGACGCAAAAGGTGGAAAGTCATCTACAACATCTCTCCACATACATTGTCTATGGAGCAGTGCCAGACTTTATACTCACAAATTTAAGTTGTTCACGTTAACTTATATTTTTTAATATGAATATATAATATCAATACATATCTCCGTAAACTGGGGAAAGGTTACACCTGGCAGCTAGTGGGTGGGTTTAAACATTAACGCTCGGGTGAATTATGTATTCTGTTATATTTGTTGAAATTCCCTTTACATCCTTACGGCAATCTTTTCAATTGGCTTGCATGACATGAATACTTTTATTTGAGGTAAATCAACTTTCCAGTATGAACATTTGAACCCCCCCCCCTTTTAAATCATTAGGTCCTAACCAAGTTATTTTCCTTCCTCCGTTCATGTGAATGAGCCCGAGATAGAGGCTTGACCCGAGGGCTGGGAGGCGGGCCTAAAGAAAACGCTACTGCGCTTGCTCAATGGGCCCATGGAAGCCGAAGATCGCTGGAAGATCCTGGTAATTTTATTTGAGTTTCATACTTGAAGCCAAATTTTTATTGCTTCATACGCCACCAAGCTACTTCAGTTTGAATGAATGGTGACCTACATCCAACGCTGTATCCTCTTCCCTTTATACATCCATGGAATAGACAGCTGTCAGTGTTGCAGACAGCAACTGTTTTGCTAGATTTAGTAACTGTTGGAGCTACTTTCGGTTGGATAATTTCTAAAAGCTATGGCTTTCTCTTGCTGGTTTCTCCAATGTTACCTCCCCGAGCTTTAAGTATCAACTAATCTGTATTCTACTCTAGAACTACTTTGTGTGCATTTTAATTAAGAGATGTGTCAATCTCCACTCAGTAAACAATGACAAGTTTGAATTAATGAAGAATTTGTGCAACCAACTCCTGATTTGGAGTAATGAGTTAGAAAAAAACCCCATATATGATTGTACAGCTGTAGTGCATAAATCCTTACTGTTTTTGTTCTTGTTTTAATTTGTGTAAAGTTAATAACCGTACTTCATGTTTGGAGAACGTTCTGCCCAAATAAATTGAGTGCCCAAACTGAAAACAAGATTGTTTTGGCTAGGCCCCAAAGAGCTGACATTTTGCAGATTTTCTCAAAGCCAGCGCAGGCAGAAAACCCCCCTTGGACATGTTAAATAACAGTCAAACCTCTTCCAGTGTTTGCTTGTAAGAAACAAGAGCTTCCTAATTATCTCTGTCTGAAAACCCTTGTATGTGACCTGCTCCTGTCAGGGTACAGACCCCAAACTACAGTCTCAACATGACCCCACTGTTGCTCCCTCAACATGTGCATGATCCTGATAAGGAGTGCAGACTGGGTAGACAGCTGCTCCAGACTTTTTATTTTTTTTTTATTTTTTATTATGCATGGATGACATGGTTAACAGAGGCAAATTATTTCTTGGAAGGATACATATAGGCTTAAATAAAACGGAAACAACATTGGTTACTTCCTTTGATGTTTTGACCTTTTGTGTACATTTCATTTCCATATTTTGTTTAAATATGTATGTATCTGAATTGTAACATGATTAGTTGGGCTGTTTGGCATGTACTTCTTAAGTTTTAAGATATGAACCAAAGGCTGTTTTTGGGTGGAGTTATGACAAAGCAAACTCATTCACTTCTACGTGTTAAGACTCACCTGGTTCAGCACTGTTGCTACTGATTCCAGAGCTGCGTTTTCTGCTCCTCTCAATTTCCTTCCACGCTAAGACACTGCGGTTCAGAGCAACTTCTACCTGCCTGTGCTTGTGAAAAAGCATCGTAGACAGCAATCTGTCTGGTTGTTCCATGATGTCGCTCAGACGTGTCATTAGTTACGCTGTCGTCCGACGATCCTCATCTCAACTTTTGCTACGGCCCGCATAACAAACCTCTGCTCGGCGTCTGAAGTGTGTGGAGTCAGTGTTGGCCCGGGCTGCAGCCGGGAGAAGAGGGGACTTAGAACAAAGATCGTGTATGAGAGAGATGATTCACTCTATTGTGGAAATGAAACTGGCCTACCTTTGCTGTCCTAAAACAGTCATACATTGGCAACAACATAATAAATAACATTACCTGCTTCGAACTTTTTTTTTGAGAACATATTTTGAGTCTAAATGGCGTACATAACTAGGTACTTAAAAATTCAACAAATAGGGCCATTTTCATTGAGACTTTAAGTATTTTTGATATTTCTCACTTAACACAATTCACAGATGTGTAAGGGTTGATTCATTGATCAGCAGTGACCACTACAATGGCCTATTTGACTTTCAACAAATTGTTGGTCAAATAAATAAATGCCTAATGATATGTGTGTGTGAGTGTGTGTGTGTGTTCACTCTGTACTGCAACTAGGGCCCCACATAGTAGCGTGCCCTGGGGCCAGCCACTTTTTATAACTAAAAACTATTAAGTGTAGTTTTTTTTTCTCAAAATCAAAGACAAATAAGTACATCTTAGATGTTTTATCAGAAAATGTTTGCTGATATATAACAACTTTTACCACTTTTCCTCAAACACAAACATCCTAACGGTATGCCCGAGGGCTGCTGTACCGCGAAAAATTGAAGGAGTGAGAGCTCTCGCCTTATATCCTGTCTGCTTAAAGCCTGTGGAACAAACACTGCATCACTGCGTTGCGTAAACACACAAGCCCTTTAATTCATGACTCAATCATTACCATACTGTTGCAGGCTGAGAACTTAATAATTACCTTAACATTTCACAACCTTCAGACAGTGATGAGGCAAACACCAGCATTAAAAAAATGATGACTAAACTGTAGTTATGTTGGTTTGACCTCCTGCGTTGAGAGTGTGGCAAAGTAATAAGAAGGGAAGTAGAGGAGGTGCTCTCTAAGTAAATATTTTATTTCTAAAAGTGAAGTAATAGTGCGTTTTAATATTCAGGCCAAGTCTGGCCCTTAGGTAAGTATACTTGACTCTAGCTGAAGTTAAAAACTTTTACATTATTTTTCCTCAATAAAAAGACTCATCTTAATAAATGTGACCTTGTATTTTTTGCTGAAATTACTGCTAATAAACTTAAGAGATAACACACTGGTGCATAATAATAAACTTTACTGAACTATAAATACATCCTCCTTATATTAGAAACTGCTATGGAAAGAGCAATATTACATGGTGGGCATTTTTCTCTCCTTACTTCTGGTCCTGATGCTGATGGTCTCTATTTTGATTGACACACAGCTAGTAGTTTCTTTCAACAAAGCAGTGACAGTCATGACGTCGACAGCTTGCCATGCCACCTACCAGCAGATCTCACTTCTGATTGGCTCACATCGCGGAAGTGCCGGTTCAGCCAATCACAGCAGCGCTTGCTTGCCGACTAGGCAGTATCAACATGGCAGCTCTCTGAGTTTTGGAGGAGGGTACCTGGTGTAAATAAACACAAATTTCACGTTTTACATACAACGACAACGTTTGGGTGTTTGTGTTTGAGTCTGGTTGGACCATAGAAGGAAAATGTCGAATGAGGGAAATAAGAAACAGTTCTGGAAAAGAAACGCAGCGAAGGTTCCCGGCAGGTGAGTGACGTGTTCCCTCCTGCTGGCTAGCTTAGCATAGCTAGCCGTAGTCCACTGACGCCGCACTGTTGAGCTTCAAAACGCAACTTTCACTTTCACTGACGGCCCTCCGATAGTGCGCAAAGTTTGCGAGCCCCCCCCCTTGTAACGAGCCACTGTCTGGGGTAAATGAGTCTCCCACACACGGGTTACGGCTCTCTGCTGTTAGCCGACTTGGAGCTACGTTGCTAACAGCAGCTAACAGTTGAGCGACTTACCCACACCGCTGTCACAGAGTTTTAATTAACAACATAATAACCAGTTTATATTGCGAGGAAGCCACAGTGTAACGGCACAGAGTGGTTTTCATCACACTTAGCCCCAAAGTTACAGTATTAACGTGCATTGTTTCCTGCAATAAGAAGCTAACGTGACTAGCTTGGCTCATTCATTTACAGTCTCTCTTCTTCACTTCCTCAGCATTCAGCATGTATACGGCGCACAACATCCACCTTTCGACCCGCTCCTCCATGCTAAGTAAGTTAAAGTCGTTCACTATTGTAGTTGAATGCACTATGATGTAAATGGAGCAGTTTGGTGTGAGTTTGGACTTTTGCTTACCTCCGGTATTTAAGTTTTTGTGCTGATGCTAACCCTTTGCCTCAGTTGCTGATCTACATAACACCCCAGCTGAAGTTGGCATTCTCGCCTCTCCTCTACATTTGCTCCAAACTAACTTTCAAGAGCTGAAATGATGTATTAATTCTGCATGAAACCAAGGAGGAATATGTCTTTCCTAATCATGCAAGATCAGTTTTCATTAATCACATATTTATTTTTGACAAACAAACAAGTTCATCTGATGTGTATACGGTTAAAGGGTTGTCTTTCTCTTCCTTTACGAGAAATACTTCCTTGATGATCAGCAGCACTGACTTTATGGATGGTTACGCAATACTTTTATTGAACCGTTTGGCCATTGGTGAAAATCAGAGGACATCAGCATAAGACTTATTTTATCTACTCTCTTCAGCTCTTAAAGTTCATTTCAATTCACAATTACCAGTAAAGGATGAATATTTGTTAGAAGACAATAAAACAAGTCAGAAATCTTGGAAGGTAGCTACCGATCCACTCAGAGAAGACCGAACAGTTCTGGTATGGATTGATACAATAAAACATGTTATACTTTAAGTGTTTGTTCTGCTACTTGACAAAGACACCAGCTGTGGCATCATATATGGGGACGTGGCAATAATTGCAACATGCTTAAATGTGTGAAACTGCATACATTGAGTCTCGCAGTATAATTCTGATGACATTTTGTTTGCACTGTATGGCCTAAGCCGTTCTGCAGTGTCCATGGAAGTGCACCAACCGGACAATCTAGTTGTTCGATGGCTGGTTTGACAGCTTAAAAAACTAAATACATGCTTTCAGTTAGTTTTATTTTACAGGGTACCTACACAGGTCTATGGTGTGCGGAGCTATGGGAATGAGTGCATTTTTGATTGAATTAATTAATTTAAAGAAAGAGCCTGGACCTGAAAGAAATGTTGTATGTGCAGCTAAAAAATAACTTGAAATGTTAGGTGTGTACAAAACATTTTTTTTTAATTTAACCATTATTTAGTTCTGCATATGAAATATTTTTGACTTTTTGGTCTGTACCTATCTCATTTTACTCACACTCACACACACAAAGATAGAAAAACACCCTATTATTTCATAAGAATCCCGTTATTCTTCTGACTAATGTTTAATCATGTACATTTCCACAGAAGGTTGAATTCAGTTTGCTTGTTTTTTGTTCGGGGTATATGTTCACACTCCCTTCTAAGTTATGAATGTTGTAAGCTAATAAGGACAAGTCTCTCCCTTTTATTATATTATGAGTAATCCTTGTCTTTGTAAGAAATCAGAGCACCTCCCCTCCTCCCAGCTTCCTTTTTCCGCATAGCATGATAAGGAAAGGTTAAGTTTAATTGAATTCTCTTTTTCTGTTGCATTTCTTGTTCCTGCTGAATGAAATGGTGTCCTTGCACCACAGAGACAGCAATTCAGTTTATTTTGAACATGACCAAGATTCAGTCTTGTTAGGTCTTGAGACCCGCTTTTGACTTTAGTTCTTAAGATTAAAAGTCTTTGTATAGAGGTGTGACTCACTTCATTGTGTGTCTTTTGTGTTGTTAGTGGTAATTATTTCAAAAGCTAATCTCACTGAGTAACGTGCATATTTTGTAGACTTTGACTCTTTTTTTTTTAAAGGGCTAGTGTAATTTAAATTCTTTGCCCACATGTCAGTGTCAAAATGATTCACTTCTCATCTCTGTCTTTCCCCCCCTTATCCTCACTCCTCTCTCTGTTTTCATGGCTCTCTCTCTGTCCTCCAGCCTGATTAAAGCAGGCAACAGGCCTCCTCCGGCCACGCCAGGCAAGCCCAAGAAGGCTACCACCTTCCAGGAGTTCGAGAGCATCACGAGTGATGCCTGGGATGTTGGGGATGATGACGACGAGTTGCTGGCCATGGCTGCACAGAACCTTAACATTGAGGTTGTCATGGAGACAGCCAATAAGGTAAACAGCCAGATGCAGTGGTTTTCTATACTTAAGTGTTTTTCAATAAAACAAATGTTTTTCTGCCACAGAGACTTGGCCTAAGGATTATCACCCACCTACGATAACAACATAGTTAATCATGCAGTCTTGCCACTCAAATAGAAATCATTTTCATGAATGTTAGCGCCATTTAAACAGCTGCCTGTTTAACTACATTGTCCATTTTACATAAAATGTTTTTTACATTGAACTTTTTTTAGATATTATCCATAAAAAAAACATGCTTCAAAATGTTATGCAGACTTGATATCCTGAATATAATCATAAACATTTGCTAAAACAAATTTTCTTATGAAAATATGATTGTTTTGGGGAGGGATTGAAACAACATTTTTGTGACTAAATGTACTTTGTTAATGGTTGTGCTTCACTTTTAAGATTGGTGTATACCAAATAATGTTTGGTATAGTCCCTCATGTGCTTTCTGCTTTAATGTGAAACTTCAGGGGAAATTGCACATTGTTTCCAAAATTTTGCAGTTTATGTTTATCTTAAAGAATACATGCAGGGAAGACATATTTTTTAGGCCAACCCTGGAAGTTAGCATCGCACTGGTTCAGTTCGACAAAAAGGCAATGGGAGTTTTCTATTGGATTCTGGATTATTGCAGATAATAAGCTTTGTGGAAAACTAATGTATATGATACATACACGCTATTATCAGCAACATAACCTTCACAGATAAACAAAACTTTATGACTTTTGAAGTGTGAATGCAATCACCAGAAGGCTAAATTTAGGTTATAAACAAACATCACAATGGTCACATAAGCATGAGTGTACACAAGGGTGTAACTCATTTCTGGGTTTTTTGGACTTAATCCTGCAGCACTCTATTAATTAATACACAGAATCTCAAGTTGCTGACTTAGTTTACAAATGACAGAGTATTGCACACTTTTGTAATATGTTATATGTTGTAGTACGTTCATGGAGTTCTCTCTCTCATCAGCAAAACCTGAAGCTCACCAGTGACACACCTTGTTTTTCTGTCAACTGAACAGGTCATCGAGAATCACAGCAAGCAGCAGGAGAGACAGAGGCTGGATGACACGACAGAGCTGGAACAGAGAGAAGAGGACACACAGGAGGAGGTGGCAGAGGACGAGGAGGAGGACGAAGACGACGAGGAGGACAGGGTGGGGGAAGGAGATGTGACCAGCCCAGAGGTCTCGTTTGCCTCCCAGAGCAGCCCTTACACTGATGGCCGCCTTGTAAAGTCCCAAAGCGAAGCTCCAATTGGGTCACCTAAAGGTTAGTGAGCACCATTGCTCAGTGTCCAAAAAGTTTTGTGGCTCATGTCACCTGCATACTAAAAGCTAGACTGCATTTACTTTTAGTGCACTAGTGTGGTACACTTTCGTGTAACTATAAATAGGGTGTTCAGCCATTGTGTCCTGTTTAAATACGGGCTAACGTAGAGGAAAAACATAGGAAATGTCACCAAAACTAATTTTCTTTGTCTATTTAGTTACTGGGGTCTCACATTCAAATGGTATAAAGGGTGAACGGAACCATCCAGCATCCAAACAGCAGAGCAATGAAGAGAAAATATTTGCACTGCCAGAGCTGTGCTTTGATTGAACTTGCTTGTGGTTTACACAAAGTGTACAGTGCTCATTGTTGAGTTGACACAGTCCCAGCACATGCAAATATGAAAGCCTTCATAACAATAACATTCAGATTTCAAACATTTCACAGTACGGATATAATCGAGATATCTATATAAACATTTTTTTTAATTGATCCTTAATTTATACGAGTGTAGGGAGGTAGAGAGAGCCTGTGACTATAACTGCCTATATAAAAAAGGATTGAAGAGGTGCTGGATTTTTTACACAAATTATGATATATATATATCATATATACATGATATATGTGTATTATTAACATAATATCAATATTTCATTCTTAAATATGACAATTATCGCAAATACCTGTATATTGCAACACCCCTATGCTTAAGAGCTATTCTTCATTCTAATCCCTGAGTCATTTGTTTATGCCCCTTACTCTCTTACCTTCCTTTACTCTTATATATAAATAAATCTTATAAATATATATTTAAAGATGACAGTAGAGAGACAGAGACACTTCCCCTTCAACTCCTCCTCTTCAGTTAGTCTGTTTCCCCTGTAATACACAACAACTGCTCTGTGTCATTGCTCCTGTTGGTCCTGTGTCACCATTCAAGACCTCTTCCAAATGTCACAGCTACAAGTTTTTTTAAAACTTAAAACGGGCACAGCAGCTCTGTGTAGCAATACCATATCCCTGTGTGAAGCCATTTTATCCTCTCCCTTGTAAACACATAGAGGAGACAGATGAGATGGTTCTACTGCTGCTTCCTAGATTATAACATCAGCAGCAATAGCAGCAGACGCTGAACCTAGTGAACGTCTGGCTCACTACTGTCCTGTCTGCCTGGCTGTCTGCCATTCTGCCTTTCTGCCTGTTGCTGCATTCAGATGCAGAAAACATAAGAAGCCCGTTGCCTTCAGGCAATTCCTCTTATCTCCTCGGAGAAGACAACACACACAGGCCTGCATGTACTCCACGTCTACAGATGGATACAGGCATAGGCGCCTCTCCGAACATGTTGCAAAACACTGAAGCTTATATAAAAACCTTATTACATGCACACTCAATGCACTTGGCAGGTGGGTAAACAACTTGATATGCACAGTTCCAGTTTCTTTGTAGATTTGATTTTGCTCTACTTTCTTTCCTCTTCTCTTATTCTCTGTGTGAGATGACAGCCATGAATAGCGTGAACACACTTGCTCCCTTCTAATTAGATAGTGGCACACAGCATAGCTTTCATTAGTGAGGCTCAAACTCCCTCCATATACTTCAACATTACGTACTCTTGCTTGGCACTGACCATCCCAGTGCCCTGCAGAATAAGAGAGCAAACGATGCAGAAACACTCAGCTTGTGGTCACTTGGCTCTGTGAAGCTTCTGGAGAAGTACTCTGTTTTTGTGTACTTCCGTCTAGGTGTTTATCCTTCCTTCTCTTTAATAATGATGCAGTAAACTGTGACCGATAAGTGAACACTTACTTCCTCTATCTTGGCTTTGTCTTTTACAGCCCTTTTAAAAGTTAAAAGTTATTAAATGGACCATAAAAAAGGGCTTATTGTTAAAATCGCACAAAAAGGTTCCACCACAAAGAAAGCCTCCGCAGGCTTTGAGAATCTGTTTTAATTTTTGTAAGTGCAAATAAAGCAGTTGAGAACAGATTTGTAGCTTTTTATTTGTTCTTGTTAAAATAGAAAAGGATAATAAAACCGTCAGCATTCCAGTTTTCTTAATTGCTATGCAGTGTTAGTGTGACTCTACGCGCAGTATATGTGGCGTTTTGCTACAGCGCTGAGAAATGTTGGCAGTGCCGTTCACAGGGATCTTTATGAACCTTTGCTTAGTGCCTAGTGTGACAGAAGGAGCATCCCTCTCCACTAAGAAGTCCCGACCTCACCAGCTTGTTCATAAATTGTCTGTGTGGTGCCTCTGTTTTCGTTCCGTGTCTCGTTCTGTCTTATTTTAGCACATCTGGGGGAACATGTGGCACTCAGCAGACTGAATAAATCTGTTTGTCTACCCGTTATAAAGCCCTCACAGTTGAAGCTGAAGTTTTGCCGTAACCACAACTGCTGCCTTCCTGGAGGCTCGTTGCAAAAATAGACACTAACAGTAACTGCATTCATCGCCAGCTGGTTAGGAACCATATCAAAATGCTAAAGAGCAGTTGTTACACTTGTTTCTAAATTTATGTTACTGTTGCATGATGTAATTCATCGTCTTTGACAAATTCTTAGTCAGGAGTACTTTGTTTAAAACAGATTTCATTTGTAGATTTAAAAATATCAGCTCCCTTAACCTGAAAATGTAGTTCTTCAACTTAACTTTGCTAACTAGCTAACTAGTTAGCATGCTAACATTGAAAGTTGCTGTTCACAGCAGTTTCTGTGCAACTTCTAATCACTGATTGTCACTTTACTGCTGCTGAAATGGTAGCCTAATGTAGGTTGTGAACATTTCTCCCTCCACAGGAAAAGACTAATCAAAGTTTTATACAGCAATACAAAAACTGACCTCCAAACAGATTCAAGGGAATGCTCTGTTCAGGAGAAGCTGGACTCAATAATGTTGGGCCTTTTTTAGTGTCAAGTGCTCAGAGTGATGTTTACTAATTCAAGTGTTTAGCATTGGCATGGGACTAGAGATGGCTGTGACTGTTAGCTGAAATATCTCAATAATCATCTGATGGGTCGCCATGAAATTTTGTACTCGCATTCATCTCCCCTTCAGAATGAATTTTAATAACTTTGATGACCCCTTAACATTTCATCTAGTGCAGAGCGGGAGACCGGCCTCCCCAGGGAGGCTCCAAACAGATTCGGTCCAGGCTCAGTGCGTGGAAGTAAAAAAAAAAATATATATATTACACTAGTTATAACTTTAGTTGTCAAAAGAAGATTAAATATGTGTGATTTGGTTAAATAATAATAATAATAGACTTCAGTAATCAGAAACTAATAAATGCCTTAGGACAGAATGTATTTGTTGTAGTCAGAAGTATTTGGCAAAAATCTTCAGGCCGCAAGATTCTGTGCTGCATCATCTGAAAGCCCTCTGTTTACGGAGTGCGTGTTTTTGTAACCCCTTCGCCCCGTCTCAACACTTTTCTCCTCCCACCAGATGCAGCAGGTGAGCATGCGGGCCTCCACAGACAACGGTCGCTGCCCCACCGGCCCCCCCTCATCCCGCTAGTGGCTCGCATGGCCGACCAGAACACATCAGGCACCCCGGCCATGACCGAGAGGGAAGCATCCCGTCTGGATAAGTTCAAGCAGTTGTTAACCGGCCCAAACACAGATCTCGGTAAGAGATACTCATCCCAAAGATCTCCACTTATCTGTCAGCGCGTATTACACAGTGCACTCTTGCACAGTCCACTTCTCTAAGTGTTGCTCCGTCCAACTTTTGTCTACTTCTGCCTTTTTTCTTTTCGTTTTGTTCTCTAAGCTCTTTCCTTGCACTCTCTTGCTACTCACTCTGAGTTTGCTCACTCTCATTCCGCCAGCTGTGCAGCGCTTTTAACGATGCTGTGAGGGGGGAAAGTCATCCAGCCATCTGGACATGCAGATTACAAGGAAAAAAAAAAAAATACCACCAACAACAAAAGCAAATGACAGGCCTTTGTTCTAACCAAACGACAAGCCTTTATTGTTTATCCAACCCCAGAGACTCTGACTGCTCTCACTGCCACCCCAGTGGCTGTGAAATCCTTGCAGAGCTCCCTGTTTACATTTGACTTTTTGTCCCCTGAAACTAACTTTAGATAACTGCCACACACCGACTTGTTGCATCAATCTCACAGTGTCAGTAGACTAACTACATCAAAGTGGCAATCAGACGAGTTTGCGAAAATGAAGCTGTCTGAGGGTTCACGTTGAATGCTAAGAACCAGCCAGTGACCAATTTATAATCAACAAAAGAATAGCATGTGAAGAAAAGAAAATGCTTGCTGTTAAAGAACAGTAGTAGCTGCCATGAATTTCAAGACTCTTTACATTGTTTTTTAAGCTAAGGTTGAATGGAATGAAGGTGGCAAAGCAATGATTTTTAAAGCCTAAATAAATATCTAAGTTCACAGCAGCGTCTAAAGTTTAAAAAAATGTATATAGATAGTGACAGGAAGTAGTATAATGTCGCCAAACGTCAAAGTTTTTTTTTAAATTTAGCCAGTCAGTAAACGAGTCATAATAACAATAGTATTAAATAAAAAAGGAAAAAAATCTAAAAATGTCGACAAAACATGCAGTACATGTAGTTAAATATTTTATATTACCAGTCAAGGGCCTAGGCAATCATGAATTTGAAATTATGTTTTTATACTAGGAATGTCCACCTCCTACTTGATAAGTTGAATTATAAGCACATTTCTGGTTGATTTGAAGTGATGGTTTTGTTTGATTCGTTTTACAGATCTGTCGATTAATATCATCTAATCGGTTAGTCGAGAGAATTGTATGAGAGTTAGTCGACTAAGAAATTCTTTGGTTGAGGACAGGGCTAGATTATACAGCATGTCTGACGTGTTCCTGAAAAAGAAATGCAGAAAGTAAATTCTAAAGACAGATAATTTGTCCAAGCTGTGTAAACAAAAATAAAGCTAGTGTAAGAAGTGGGATCCAATGAACTCAATCCGTTTTGGTAGAATCACAGAGACTGAATCATTAAAAATATTGGAGTTTTAAATGCTTGGTAAAATATCTGTTCCAATCTTATTTGAGTGCAGATCTGTTCCGTGTTATGAAAAGAAAATGTAAAGGAAGTAGTCTTTCAGTGGTTTTTGTGTGTTTACACTGCATTGTGTGTGTGTGTGTGTGTGTGTGTGTGTGTGTGTGTGTGTGTGTGTGTGTGTGTGTGTGTGTGTGTGTGTGTGTGTGTGTGTGTGTGTGTGTGTGTTGTGTGCCTGGCAGAAGGGGAGCATGAAGCGAGACCAGGGAAGAGAATTAAAAAAGTGCAGTGCTTAGCAAGAGAATGGGTTATGTGCCTCTCTAAATATGCTAAATACAAAAAGAGCGTGTCGGAGATATTTCAGTGCAGAAATGACACAGTTTAAATACCGTGTGCCCCATTCTCAAATAGTGGCTGTGGTCTTTATTTACTACAACTGTAGAGGCTACCGTGCATTAATTTGAGACAGGCTATTATTAGGAACAAGCCTTTTGTTCAGATCCTCTTGTATAAGTATACTTTAGCATATTTGTTTTCTTAGAATCTTCTCAGTTTTTCTAATCTGCTCCGTTTCTGCTGCTTGCTGTAAATGCACACTCAACACTTCCTCATCTGACATCTCACATCTAAAACCGTCCAGTGTTTCAGACGGCATAATCCCGTGACTGGAAGGTTTTATTTTAAGACATTTTCAGTATCGACTGACTGATACTGGATTTTTTTAACCAGATGCAGATATATATATTTAAGGGTTTCAGCTGATGTTATTGTTTTACATTAATTCATTCATTTTTGATGAGGATCCCCTAGATATTGCATTTTGTTTTTTAAAGAATGAACTAGTCAGTTCACTCTGATGGGAAGTAACTGAGACACTTTCTAAGTGACCTAAAACTCTAAAAACAAAACGTTTTTTAGCTGTTCGGCTATGACTGGTGACAGGCCAGTAAGTCTAATTATTTAGAGAATGCTGCTGCAGCATTTACATTTTTTTTTTTACAGCGGAACTTTCCGTTTTTTAAACAGTCTCCGTCTCAAATCTGCTGCTGTGGTCCGGGCTCGGGTCAGGCTTGGACAGAAGCTATGCAGGTTCATGTAGGTTGACCCTTTAATATATTGGGCCGGATCACAGCTCTATCGTCAATACCCATATATTTGTTATAAGATAATATTGGCTGTTATATTAGCGAGGCTGATTGATATGTCTGGCTCTAATTTCCCTTGTATTATGTGCATTTAAACGCTCAGATATTTCTCAGTACATATGTAATTAATATAGTTAATGATTAATGATAATCGCATTTGCATCGCCACCGATAGATTATCTAGACCAGTATGTTAACCTGCATCCACAAATCATATTCTGTCAACAGACACGGCTGATTGGTTTACAATTTGAATAAAAGTGAGAACGTTTTTATCACCCGATGCCACTGCTTTGGCTGCCACATGTAAATTACTTTAAGGTACACACACACACACACACACACACACACACACACACACACACACACACACACACACACACACACACACACACACACACACACACACACACACACACACACACACGAGGAGCGTTGGCTAAGATCCTAAAATGTAAATTGCTGGATTTCATTAAGTTTGAATGGTCTTAGTCAGCACAGTGCTTCACCTCTACGTGTGATCCCCTTGAAAAGTTTTTTTGCAAACAAACCGGTTCGCAAGTTGTCAGCGTTAGTCAACAGCGGTTGCGGCCCGCTTGCGCAGAGTGTACCCTGTACATCAGCAAAGTGTCTCCAGGTGTCAGCCCCCATTAGGGCCTGCCAGGCATCACAAGCCGGCTGTCTAAATTTAGTTTAGTCTCTGCGCCATGATTAGATAGCCCAGAACTGGTGGGCCACGCTGCTGGCTGCTGGCAGCATGAAAGATGAACTTCATTCACGGGACATAATTAAGTGAAGGATTGGGGAGGGGGGGCTATAGGGGAAGGGAGAGGGATAGGGGCAGATAAGATAAGATAAGATAAGATGAAACTTTAATGATCCCCGTGGGGGAATAGGGTCATTGCAGCAGCAAAGAATGGGATATAGATGAGAAAACAAAAAAAGGAACAAAAAGAGCAATCGCCACCATCTGAAGTTAGTTAAATTCTGGGACAAAAATAAATAATAACATTGTTTGCGCCTCATTTTAGGATCTTGGTTTAGAAAGTTGCTCTGATTTTTGTTTTGGAAATATCTGATTTGAAATACTGCTTCCACATTTTAGCAAATTTTTTAGCGTTTTTAGTAAAGAAGAAGATGACCAGACGGATTGAACTCCTTGTCCTTACAGCGTAGGTCATTGTCCCTACACGCTGTCTGTGACACACATATATACTCATACAAAACTCCCACACGTACCAGTGGACTCTGTCAGCGGGGACGACGCCCCCTTATGTAAAAGAGAAACTCGACCGTCTGTCCTTGAGCTCAAAGGAAGAAGGGGGCTGGGATGATCCATCGGTCACGTTCCTCACTTGAACGGTGTAATTAATTGCAGAGGCAGCCATGTTTGTGGGCCAAGCCCCCCGACATGTCAGGACTGCCAGTCTCTGGAGTCCACAGGTGTGTGTGTGTGTGTGTCTCTCTGACCGTGTTGGTCAGTGTGCGACTGTTTGTGATTTTCTATAATGGTAGACATAGCGCAAAACTTAGCATTATAGCTCCACCCACTTTGTTTTGCAGGCTTGTTAGTCTTGTCCGGGTAGCAGAGTGAGATAGGCAGCATAAAGTAACTTTCTTCATGCTTGGGTGATACGAAGCTTTGCCTGGAGAACTGTTCCTCAGAAGAAAACTGGATTGAATTGAGTGGGATAAATGGTGGAAAGACGCAACAATATGCACGCTTGCAGACACGATACCACCTGTTTATTTCTCACCTGTCATTGTTTTTTTGTTTTTTTGGTCTGCCTAACTCGCCGTCATGATCTCCTTTGTACTCGCATCTTTAACATCCTTGTCAGTTCCTCTCTCCATCTCCCCCCTCTCCCTCTCCCCATCCCTCTCCACTGAGCCTTGCGACAGGTTGTGATAGCGGTCTGTTTAGCATGTAAGGTCATGTAGAAGGTCGACGACCTATGCGTGTGTGAGAGGAGGGTGATTGATGTCGGGTTGATTTCAGCTAATTATTCCTGATGCCCTGAGGCGAAGCCTGTCTGTCGAGTGATCCTGATCACAGCACCCACTGAACAGCTCAGTGCGGAGGGAGTAATACTAGCTGGGAAACAGAGAAAAAGCGATAAAAGTCCCCTCACCAGTTTCACTTACCGCAACTGCATTATTTCGGACGGGTGCAAGTTGCAAACTGCCCGTTGGAGAAACGTGCTTGAATAAATAGCCAATTACTTGACTTTTCAGCTTAACTCAACCCAATCCAGGACCACTCTTTTGACGAACAAACTTAAATACAAAAAGCAACAGAATTGATCTGTTTTTGTGGTCATGTGAGCTCTGTCATCTCTAAATTCGTGGTCTAGGAATAGGCAAAAAGGACTTTTAGCTCCTCATTTAGAACTTCTGGTTCCATAGTTCCTAGAACTTGTTGTTAAAAAGGTATATTAGCTGTTCATTGTTGATCGGTAACAGCCCATGACATTTTAACTGCAGGCCAACAACGAGGGGAAAAACTTCACAAATGCAACACTAGATGATCTGATATATTTTCTTATTTTCATATTTGTAATCATATTCAGCTGTTCAGTTTCCTCCTACTAAACAAAAGGTATTATTTGTCTGCCAGCTCTGTTATTATAGTTCAGGCAGTGTTTGTGTATATGATTGACTTTGTGTTCAAGTGTGTTTGTATCCATAGCAATGCATTTTATCCAGAGACTGTGTTTAGTGTTGTATACTCTCTGTAAGCTACTCGCTCTATTATGGGCAATACGTCACAAAGCCTCATTTTACAGACTCCCTGCATATCTTTTTCCTTTTTAATTGATTATAAGACCAAGAGCTGGCATCTGACCTCAAGCAGTTATTGCTGGATAGCAGAAATACTACTGTTGCTATGGCAATGGTCCTTTCCCCCTTCCTCTACATCCTGGCAATTTATCCTTACTCTATCTTTCACTTCCCTTTTTCATTAGTTGCTGTCTTTGTTTGTCCGGCCTTCTTCCTCTCCTTGTCTCTTTACAAAAAAAACCAACCACTTTCTATTTGCTCTCTGTGTGGTGTTTATACGAGTCTACCTCACACATGTACTCCACACATGTTCACAAACATGTGTCAGAGTCAACTTATGGTGTTGATCCATGCACCATCAACCCCATAAATAACATGAAAGATCATACAGACACAAATAACTTGCTAGCCACCAAAAAGAAGGCAGAAAACACAGCAAAAGAATATATACACTTGCTCCCATTGCCTTGCTGTGTGTCGGTGTGTCTCTACTCTCTGTTGGGGGTGCTGCAGCTCTTTGTTACACCTCCACCGCTACAGTTCGCTTCTCCCCAACCACCATCGCCCTCACTGCAGCAACTAAGGTTAGGAGGCCGGCTTCTTTTTGCTAAACAGTTACGCTCGCTCCACACTCTGTAGCGCTACAACCCCGCAATCCTGTTACACAGCAGCCGCCATATGACAGGCTTACCATCAGCGCTGTTTGCAAAGTTAATAGCCGCCATCAAAGTGGGAAGTGGTGATGTAATTCAATTTAACTCAGTCCTAATGCCTCATTTGAAAGCCCTGTCCATGTGTGATAATTCCAGAGGTGCGTGTGAGTGTGAGTGTGAGTGTGAGTGTGAGTGTGAGTGTGAGTGTGTGTGGTGTGTGGTGTGTGTGTGTGTGTGTTAGTCACAGGTGTGGAAAGTGTAGAATGGGAGATAATGAAGCATTGGACAGGTTACATTGGTAAATCTACGGCAAATGTGGCAACATTACAGAGAAAACTTTTCAATGTGAATTTTAAGAAGCTATCTAGAGAGCTAGAGAGAAAAAGGATAACGCACAGTAGGTGGATTTCTATATAAGTGTCCTATCTTGGAAAGTGGATTCTGGGAGAGGCCAACTCTTGACGTCATTGCATGTTGTTATTTCCCTTTTCTTTCTGCTTTAATAAGTGTACACCACTGTGTTTTCCTTGCACTCTGCTATGCATGCGTATGTGCATGGATGTTCATGCGTGTGTGGGCTGATTCCTAGCATGTCCCCGAGCAAAACACCTGACTTAATAAGGTTGGTCCAACCTCCAGCTGTCTCCCGTGTCAGTAGCCTCGCAGCTTGTCAGGCTTAGTTTATTCCGTTGTTACACGCTGGTCTTCCATGTGAATTTTTCATCCTTTTTCTCTTTTATGGGAAGCTTGACTGAACACACTTCAGTCCTTGCAGACCACACCTGTTCTCTGCAGGGCCCTAGGAATATCTGCTTTATGTGCAGGGGAAGTCATATTGTGTCCACTGCCAGCAGTTTCCGATGAATCCGGCTGATGGTTATCTATATTAAGGGATTTAGGAAAAGAATGATGCCTCCATGTGACTACTAAAGCAACAAAACGGCCGAGCGTGGCCAGCTCATGGACGTAGTTATGCCGTTAAGCTCTGGAAACTGCATTCTTTTAGATGGAACAGGGTAAAACAAAAACATATGATTCATCGATTACTCACAGCGTCATTGGAGACCAGCTCAACTTTGACTTGCAATGCATCAAGCCCGTCACACAGCGACAAGTGTCAGCCATCAGTTTGTCGGCTTCCATTGAAAATGGCTTGTAGAATGTTGCCTTGTCGCTTGTGGTGTGAATGCAGCAAAAGCCAACCAAAAACTCAAAACCAACAAATCACATGACGCTGGAATATCCTGTTTTAAATTAAATTTTTGTCAAATTTTTGTAAAACGTCTAAAGTGACTGCTTCAAACAGCTTGTTTGGCCAACAGCACATAATGTGACAATATTCAATTTACAAAAGAATATCTGAAAACATTTACATTTGCCAATGTGGAACCAGTGTATTTCTGTTCAAAACATTGCTGATCAAATGTTTCCAGAATATATATATTCTTTGACTAATTGATTAGGTTGTTTAAGTGTAGAGGATAACATGAGTCGTGTGTGTGTGTGTGTGTGTGTGTGTGTGTGTGTGTGTGTGTGTGTGTGTGTGTGTGTGTGTGTGTGTGTGTGTGTGTGTGTGTGTGTGTGTGTGTGTGTGTGTGTGTGTGTGTGTGTGTGTGTAACCTATTAGCATTACATTATTTTAACAACTACCGGTTGCACTTTGGTAACTCGTATCCTTTGAATCTGCACTAGTTTCATTCAGCAGATGAATGAGGTATCTTTTAGAATAGCTGAAATGTGGAAATTAGTTCCTTAAAATATAACCATTACCTGTAACAGTGACATAACTGAAATTCAAAATGTCTACATATTCCCATCATAAAATTCTGTAAAAACAATAACAAATGTGACCAGGTTAGATATTTTGGAACCTGTTTCATCTAAATCAGTAAACAGTGAGGCATGCCTCAGGGAATTGACAGTGCACGTCTGTGTTATAGCACACAAAAGAACACACACACACACACACACACACACACACACACACACACACACACACACACACACACACACACACACACACACACACACACACACACACACACACACATTGTCACACCTGTACACTCATCTCTGCTCGGTGTCCTCTCCCAGCCATCTGGGCCATCCATCAGGCCTCCTGAGCAGGTATAATCCAGAGGGGAGTATCTTTTTACAAGAGTCCCATTAGTTTATGAGCCGTCTGCTCCCCGGCGCCATCACTTTGTCCTCTAGATGAGTTAGGCCGTTCAGGACTCTCTCACAGCATTCAAGGTTTATAGGAGGGGAGCTTAACTTTTTTAATGAACTGCATGATAAAGGCGTCCGTCCTGATTGTATTGTTTTTCTGACCTCGCCGGCGAAATAGCTTCGGATGACACTGGGACAACGCATTTACCTACTCTTTTTTTTTTTTTTTCTTCCCCATTGCAATATTATCCAAGGCTTTCATGGGTATCACACAGGTGGCAAACATTGTAACAGCAGAGAAGTACTTGTGAGTAACACCTCTAATTGCTGCATTTAAAAGCAGCTTGGGCTACTTAAGGTGAATATGGCAGTAGATGTGAAAAAGTGTCTTGATTTCTGGATTTGCTGAGGTAGCTCCTGCTGCAGAATACAAACCCCAGTTTTGGCAGGTGTGCGTTTTGGTTTTCACGTGCGCGCGTGTGGCCGAGAACCTTGTGGTGTTTTGCCCCAGTGGTCGCGCGCCGTCTGAATGATGCCTGAATAGTGCATGGCTCCGGCCCGCCAACCGTCTTCGCTCCTGCTCCCATCAGCTCCCTGCTCAGCCAGCACTGACTGACAGCGCTACTCGCCGCCTTCTATTCTTCTCCCCGGCCTTCGTACACAACCATGCACACTGGCAGGTAGACTGACTGACTGACAGGCAAGTAGACAGGCAGACATGGAAAAAGTGCAGGATCACACACACACACACACACACACACACACACACACACACACACACACACACTCACAATCAAACTTATACACACACTCTCATACTTACTCCGTTTGATTTTAATATTTTTTTCTCTAACACAACCACCTCATATTGCTCGGTTGCTTACAGTAGGAGCCCTCACTCTCAGTGCTCCACAGTTTCAGTCCACCCAGGAAGTAAAGAGTCCTTTATGAATGCATGCATGATTCTAGGGGTGGCCCCTTGACTGTATATCCATATCCATAATAGAACTGCAACAATCATTCAAGTAATCAATAAGTCGATCGACGGCAAATTAATCAGCAATTCATTTTGATTATTATATGATAATTATTTTGATAATCAAATAATCGTTTGTTATTTTTCAATGGCAACAATAGTGAATTGAATATCCTTGAGTTTTGTACTGTTAACAATAACAAAGCACGAAAGTAAGATTAATCACCTTAGGTTTCGAAATATCTTAAGGCTATTAATCACTACTTTTTGACTTTTTGAATAGTTTATAGATTAAATGAGAACATAATGTACTGTAAATCTATATAATTTTTTTCTTTGGTTGCAGCTGTAATCCATAATATCTGTCAATGCTAGTGCTATAACAGACTGCAGCTGATCCATAATCCCTATGGCACACATGTAAACGCAGACTAGTTACACAATTTAACTGTCATAATGTGAAAGAAGGTTCCACTGTTGATTGTTAGTGGGCGATACACTGGAAAAAATATGCAATCGGGAGATCGGCATTAATGCTTTTTAGTCGCTGTTGACTGATAATGCTACATTGTGAACAACAAATCCGTGTTTGAAACAACAGGAGAGCTAGTTAACTTTGGCAGCTTTGGAGCTAACAGCTTACGTACAGAGGTTCCATTGATTAACATTACGATGCGTTAATGGTCTACTCAGAAAAAAATCTGTATCGGGCGCAGGTAAATCATTAAGTTATCATGATGTGTTCAAATGTTAACTTATAAAATGTAGTTTTGGTGAGAATTTTGAACAGCATTGTATATCTTACCCTCCTCTGTCCTGTTGTCATTACAAACATTGTAACAAATGTCAATGGGATTCTGATTGAGGTGTTCTCGGTTGTGGAAAAGAAGGCCCCTGTTTTGAAAATTGGTTATATAGCCCAAATGGTAAAGAAATGTCCCTGTGACCCACATGTTAATGGTTCAAATTCCCATGTAGGCTCAGTTGAGGTGGTCTTTAGCGAGGCACCCAAACCCCAACTGCTTCACTGGAGCTGCTGTCAGTGCAGACACATGAATTCCTGCAGTAGGAAACTCAATATGATGTTACCTTCCCTCACTGAGCTGCTGCTTTCAAAAATACGTTTGGTTATCTCGGTTGATTAAATAAGTCAAAACGGAAAAACAAACATGGTATTTAGTTCTATGATGCCCTCTGAATGTTTCAAGAGTCATTGAGCATTCATTACCTCTGAGGGTCCCACATCAAAGCAGCTGTTGTTGGGGGTGTTCAACAGAAGGTACATGGTGTCCTAATCACCCCCTGTGGTCCCCAGCTTAACTCCAGCCAAGACAAAGTGCACCCCTGTAAGTTCATGCATAATGGAATACAGTAGACACACACAGGAACGAGTAGCAGCGGCGCCCTTGAGTTGCGCGTTGCTGACGTTACAGGTGTTTTTAATGCCTGTAAGGAATGTAGATCCTTCAGGGTGGTGCCGGTTTCCCCAGACCTAATCCCGGAGGTCTGTGGCTGCCAGCATGATAAACACCCACAATACTGATAACACTAATTCCAAAGCATGTATATAATAATGTGATATTTTATTGGTCCCACAAGGGAAATTCTGTTTTCCGCCTGCCCCCGCTTGCACTTTTTTATGTACATTTTGAAATGATTGCCTGTGGGCTGAATTGACTATAAATTGCTTTAATGAGTTGCCTCTGCATTGTTCCTGTAGAGGCCTGTGAAAAGAATGTCTTAACAGCTTCAATTAGTATATATATATATTTTTAAAGGTTGTACAGATTACTATGTTTAAAGGGGAGTGACAGATTTGTCAGCTAGAAAAAGCTTGTTTGCATTATTAACTTGGCTCACCGAAAATGACGGGGACAGCTAGTCCCTCGTCGCCGGCGGGACGATCGTGGAAAACGTTTTTTTTTTTTTTTTTTTACCCACATTGTGACAAGTGCCTGCTGAGCGAAAAAAAAGAAAGACAACAACAGATTCGTTTTCAAAATGTCACGAAATGCCTTTAATTTATTCCAGTGGAGCTTGGGGCTGTCTCATTCCTAATGCACAGGAGATGCCCCAGAGAGTCAGATATGCTCTCCGCGAGATGAGCCAGCCTCACACTAATGAAACGACATCTGCAATTTAGCCTGCACGTCAACCATGCTCACGCTGGCCTCTCTGTCACTGCCCACTTTGGGGAATGGAGATTAGTGGGTATAGACACATTTCCTATGAGAGTGTATTTGCATTAGAATAAAGCATTACCACAGAGTCTATTCATAGATGGATTATGGATTACATATTGTCTTATGCAGGTCTCCTTTCAAAGCAGCGTTTCAGCCAAGGACTAATTAAAATGTGTGAAACTGGAAACACATACGCTGGATATATCGTACATTGTCCTTCCATGTACTTTACCAGCGCAGTGCATCAGTACTGCGTGGGTCCGTAGGGCATCTGGGCTCACGTTGGGGTAACTGTGATTGGGATTCTGCAGTGGTCCATCTCTCTGCTGGAGAGTGCTTGGAAGACAGTGATTTTCAGGGGGCAGCGGGCTGTGTTTGCACTTTTTCCGTGTGTGATGTATGGCTCTAACAGGCACATCTGCTTGTTCCGCTGGCCCACACGGTGCAAAGTAAATATTTGCCCCTTGCCCTTTTCCGCACTCTTCCACCCACACACAAAACCTGCCTCTTCAGTGCACACATTTGTTCTTCCACAAGCTTTTTCCTGCAATATAAAAGCGTTTGCCCGAAAGGGGGGACAGGGCTTTTTTCCTGGAGATCACTGCAGCATCGGGATGTAAAGACTATTAGCCAACTTGTGCCTCGCGTCCTCTCACCCCTCCGCTCTGTAACCCCCCTATGGTGAGATTAATGCCATGTGGGGGAAATATAACATAGTTTAATTAAGCCCGAGGCCACAAGATTCATGGACTCATTTCTTTGTCTGACAGTGCAAATGAAGGTTCAAAAAGGTGCAAGGCAAGAGGACAGACACCCTTGATTAGCTGTAAGGAGAGTAATGATATAGAGGTGCACAGAGGATAACTCTTTTTTTGGTTGTTAGTGCCTTCTACATGACTTCACTGTGGCTGTCCAGCTCTACAAGGTTGAAGTCATTGCAGTCAATCAGACATAGGCACATGCAGACATGCAAACACACAGGTACTGGCCAAAGGGATTCGAAGGGGTAAAAATGATTCAGGCAGTTTTGCAGTGGGGAGCTGTGAAAATTTGTGCAAATTTGTAAAATGTATGCACATTTTTTGATGTGCAGAAGTTACAGTTAATTGCCACAGGTCTTTGAATTAGTCTTTCATGAGCCAGCAAAGAAGGGATGTACTCTAACGAACCACACTGGGACTGCAAAACGATTTCACCACAGAGACGGGACCATAGTGGCAATTAAACTCTGCCCATTCCGCCATCAATATTGTATAATACTGCGTCAGGCGCATTAGGTATTGCTTGATAAAGAGTTTTCCCAGCTAAAATGAAAAACCAGCAGAGATGATTTGTAAAAAGAGTGCTCCAGTCAATTATGCATTGAACTCTTATAACGTCATCTTATAGAAAGTTGAGAAATGATCAACATTGATGAAACTGAACCAAATTTTCTTCTTCCTTTTCAAAACCGGTTGCCTATTACCCACAATCCATCTCCCAATTTCTGGCTAACGTATTTGCGAGCTTCAAGCAGAGATGGGGAGCAAGTTTTAGAGGTCTAGTAGGCTCAGCGCTTTCTAAGTACAACAGTTTTTTTGCATTTTCAAGCTTGTACTCACCAGACCTGACAGATGTTGAATCAAGGATGCTTCCTTGGTAGGACGGGTCATCCCAAGTAGGGTCCACTTTAAAAAAAAGCCTCAATTCACCGAGTTAGACGTGGAAATACGCTGTCTCTGAAACGTTGTCTCTCTCTGCCATTGCCGGCCTCAGTGCTCGCTCAACGAGTCTGTAACCGACAACGGAAGTCAGAAAAAACTTTTAATTAAGGCCTTATTATATCTAATATGATGATCTAATATGAGTAAAGATTCAGCAACTGGATTGGTAATGTCTCGCCTCTCGCCTTGTTCTGAAACAGTTTTTAGCGGATGGCTGAGGTGAAGTAACTAAAAGTTTACTAGCATAGCATTTCCTCGTTAACAAACAGGCGGACAGGATATGCTTCGTGCGCATTGTATTGTGTTTTTTTTTTAGGAGCACAGTGGCTACACAAATGCATCTTTTGAAAATCTTCTGAACGAAGGACTCAGTCCTCCAGTTGAATTCGGAGGATCCTCAACATAAGAACAGTTCGTAATTCAGCGAGTTAGATGACGTAGCTTCTGTGAAATTCAGCGGTAGAAGGATCTTTCCTCGACTTTGAGAAACACCCGTCGACTCGAGTGACTTCACTTGAGGCAGATTATAAGATTTCCCTCGTCTCTCTCTGGAGCCACAAAAGCTTTACACAACCTTTTCACATATGCAGTGATACTCCCCAAGGCCTGTAAGCATACTTTGATGTGTAAAATTGATGGACTTCACCTTTCTGAGTGTCTCTTCATGCCAATCTCAGGAAACTGGCAAATTGAATTTACAGGCACAGTCCTATCTCTGCCTGAAAGCTACAGATTCAGTGAGAGGCAAAAGCTTTTAATAGACGACAGCTTTTCCTGTTTCTGTACTATGTCTGTGAATGAAATGATGTCTGCACTCACCATTGCCTGGTAGCAATACACACACACACACACACACACACACACACACACACACACACACACACACACACACACACACACACATACACATACATACACATACAAACACAAACTTTCACACATTGCCTTCTCCTCTAGGCCTGAGGTGATGGAAGGGAAAGAGCAAAGAGACATAGAGATAATCTGTAGAAAACCTGCAGCGACTTTGCAACTTTTATGGTCGGTGTCATATCTGGGAGAATTTTTTTTTTTTTTTTTTTTTCATCTGTGCTTTTTAGATGCGACTTGCTGCTGCACAGGTAACCTCGGGGTATTTTGAAAACCCTCCCATAGTGTAGGGCTCTGACTCCCTCCAAACCAACAGAGCCGTGCTTTGCACTACATCACCGTATTGGATTTCTATATAATTAAAGTCACTGGGGGGACTAGGTACGGGAGAAATCTTAAGTGGAAGATGCACAGGAACTATAATGAATAAATAGCTTCTCCTATCAGATGAACAAGCTCTAATGCGTTTCACTCAATTTAGCCAATGGACTTAGCCCATTGCTGTTTAGCTGATTGTTATTTCCTATTCTGCTATCTGTCTCTGGCTCTCCATTGCATTTGCCTTGAAGAACAGGCGAGGCCGAGTCATTTGGCAGCACTAATCAATACCGTTCACTCTGTGCGAAGGGCTTATCAATTTCCAGCCTGTGCCTTGAATACGAGTCAAGGAAGAATTTGGCTTATTCATGAGGTACAGTTGTTGGTTTTCTTTTCCCTTTTTCCCTTTTTTTTAAAAATTTTTTTTACTTAGAAAAGTATATTAATAAGGCAGTGCCATTTCATTTCGCACGGAAATCAATGTCCCCCTCTTCCCCCCCTTCCTCTCTTAAAATGCAGGTAAAACAGTGGCAGCACAATTACAAGTGAAGAAATTTCCATTGTGTTTTTTAAGTTTGCCTCAGTTTGGCCGTGGCAACTTGTCTTTTTGAATGTTAATGGGGGGTTTGTAGACTCGTAGGACCCGGGCATAGGGAGACCTATCTGTGAATAATGGATGAGTTAATGTTAGCGAGAACTCATCCAGAAAGCTCCTAGTCCTTAAGAAATACTAATGAAAAACGAATGCAAATGGACATTGTTTATCTTGACTATCCTAAGCTGCCTGGTCCTGGTAGACAAAGTCACTCAGGGATTTAATTTCCCTCTAGGAACAGTTAATAAAGGTGAATAACCATGTTGTGAAGAAGAAGGCACTGTGTGGGTCAGAATATCATTCTTATTGGAATATAATGAACTGGATGGTGACATCATGGCATTAGTGAGCATGGAGCATAAACTTGTTACAGAAACACAACTATTTTTGTTGCAAGGAAGTGACATCCTACACCTTTATTCTTGTCTAGTTATTATGTGGGATTCACTAGAAGTAGGTTGACAAAGAAGACACAGGTTATATAATGCCACAAGACAAAGACTCCTCTCCTGTCTGATCTGTTGATCCCTGCACCCAACCCCTCCCGTCTTACTGTGTGCGTGTGCGTGGTTGTGGGTGTGTGTGGGTCTTCATGGACCCAAAGGGAACTACTCTTTACTAATTTAAAAGTTCAATTTTCACCTCTCCACATTTATTTTACATTATAGCCTTCCGGATCTCCCAACCGGCCTGGGGAGAATCTAGTTAATAATCCACTTCTTACCAATCAGACGATTTCAGTGAAGTAGAAGAGATCGAGGACGGGAAGTTTTGACAGTGTGGAAATAGTTAGTTCTCTAGGTTGTTGATTGATTGATGATTGGTATCCAAGAATGACTTCACTGACTAATTCAATAATTGTTTTTTGGGCTTAATTTAGTGCCATGGTAAATGGATTCCTTTTATCACAGTAATGCTGCATTCACATGGAATCAGGAAGACGGAGAACACCTTTTAGACAGCACCATATAAACAAACCAACAGTCCCAAAGATTGGCAGGATGGCAAAACAAAACACTTATGTAGATACGGTGTTATGGTGATTTAATAAAACATATTAAATTGAACTATTTTGTGTCTACTGTTTTATGAAGTTATTCTAGTAATGATCTTAATATCTCTTTGGCTGTTAATTGCGTCATTCTTTATCTGTGGTCAGAAAATTCTAAATGAGGGAAGGGAATAGAGTTTTACTGGTGGTGGATTTTTGAGGCTGACGCCAATATCGATATTTGAGATTAATATTTGAGATATTGGAAAATAAGCATTTAATGCAAGGGAATCTGTTAGTTAAAGTCAGTCAGTAAAATAGTATTTGTTTGACAGTGTTCAGCAATTGTTTTCTTTATTATTAATATTATGTACCAACATGTACAGAACAGGAGGACATTATGGTGTTTAGTCTATTGACTTTTCAGAAAGACTTGTCAACACTCTCTGTTGGATAAACTATATAACTAAATTACATCAAGCATATCTTTGGCATTTCTGTACCACAGTCTTCCATTCTGTATAAGTTCCCATATCGACGTATCTCTGATAAGCTTATATTGATGGATACTATTGGTGACAATTTAGCTTTGGTGTCTATTATCGGCCTGGCATTTATTGGTGGAGCTGTAGAGGGAAATCAAAGTCTTTGTATAAAAAGTTCCAGTGGTGAATCTTAAATAACCCCTCTGGAATTTCTGTTCTTGTCTTACAGAGGAGCTACGGAAACTCAGCTGGTCTGGAATTCCAAGACAGGTCCGGCCGATAACGTGGAAGCTCCTTTCAGTAAGTTTCACATACAGCATACACACTCACACACATGCCGTGTGTATACACTGTACATTCAGGCTCCAGCAGACACACATAGAAACACACAAATTTGTGTAAAACATAAAACACACTTGCATACAAACACGCTTTAAGGCAAAAACCTATGTAGCCTCATTGATAAACCCAGATTCATCAAGTGCACACACAGGCACATACACACACTTGTCCGCACACACACAAACAGATATTAGCAAAACAAATGAAGAAGGAAAAAAAAGCATTACAGAGGATCTTAGGCACACACACGCTACACAAACACACAAAGCTGCTGTCATGCTCTCTCCCCTGACTCCCTCCTTTTTTTGATTTATGAAGACTGGTACCAGTCCTGCTTTTTTTTCAAACTTCAATAGGGAAAATTAATTGCGAGGCACTAATAATTTATTCATGAGACACGCAGTGTATTTACTCATTAAGCCATTGTTGTGCTGTACAGCTCCTAGTCTGCAGAGAGAAGACTGGCTTTTTGAACGCCATGACTCTACCATTAATTATCGCACAATAGCTAATGTGCCGCAGAAAAGATGTCATTAAAGGTGTGTGTTTGTACGTGTGTGTCTGCCTGTTTGTGTTTTGTGGTGGGGGGAGGGGTTACCAACTGGGTGCTTTAACCGTTAATGGCTGCTTTGTTTGTTACTCTACTGAAGTCAGGGCTCATATCGCCATATGAAGTTGCAAAGCATTGGGTGCAGTGTAGGCATCAAGGGAGGGGAGGGCAGGGGCACTTTAGCGTGTGTGTGTGTGTGTGTGTGTGTGTGTGTGTGTGTGTGTGTGTGTGTGTGTGTGTGTGTGTGTGTGTGTGTGTGTGTGTGTGTGTGTGTGTGTGTGTGTGTGTGTGATCGAGTTTGTGTTGGACGTGCTTATATGTGTACATCATTTCACAAGGACCCTAACATTTTGCACATTCTAAAGTTAGATGGATAAATCTGGTGCACTTTAAAAGCAAAATCAAGAGGCTACATCTATAGAAAACAATTGTTTGCGTTCTAGCAGTTGTGGTATGTACTAGTTAGACTACTTTGCCTTGTCCCCAGAGGGGCAATCTTTGCAGATTCAGATTCTTAATGAAAAATGTCAATCAACTAATAAACGATGACGTATTATTAAGTAGTATATAGCCTTATTAAGTAGTTTAACTTAGCTCCAACTTTACCAGCTGCAACATTGATATAATGAATACATTAATGCATAAATAATTGTAATTCAATCATATAAATTGTATGACTCTAATACTTTTACGTTAAGTTTGTTTGGATATCAGTCATTTTTTACTATAACATTTTGAATTCCGGACTTTTACTTTTCGTATTATGACAGTGTGCTCTAGTAAATAATAAAATCATAAACGCATTGGTTGTAAAGATATGAATGGCGATGACACAGCAAAAAAGTCACACTCATATTGCATGGTAAACAAGTCGGGTCGGGTGGGCTGCAAGCATTGCCACTGATCGAGTACTGAGGACAGTCCAAACCAGTTGACAGTGGCAGCGGGAAAAGGGGGCTTCCACATTTTTGGAAATCCATCTTTAAGGCTTTAGAGGTGCTGGTAGTCTGTCAGAATTGGGAGCTTTGGAGGGAGTAAGGCTAGCTTTTCCCCAAGCCTACAATCTCTATGCTCAGCTTTGATAATAAAAGCTAATTGCCCACTGGCTCTGGCTCCATATTTATCCTGCAAACACGAGAGTGGTATCGATCTTCTCATCTTACCCTCGGCAAGAAAGCAAATGAGTTTGCCAAAATGTCAAACAATTTCTTCAAAGTCATGCTTCACCCAAAATCTTTACGTATAAAATATTCACTATATATATATTAAATATTCAAGTCAAGTCGATTGGCAATTGGTTGTGCAGCAGTGAAAACGATAATAACACAATATCAAAAACACTAACAAGGCAGTTAAATACAATATATAATAAAAAGTGAAAACATAGAGTGCAAGTAAAAATGTAAAAGCAAAATTCAACATATGTGGTTGGGTGGTCAAGCTGATAATTCCCCTTTTCTACTAGAGTTAAGCAGTGAAATGGCTGAGGTTAAGAAGGCATGTTTGTATCTGTTGGTTTTGGCTAGGTGATAACAAGCGTGATCAGATACCATATATATATATAAAGGCCATATATAATTATTATTATTTTTTTTAACAGCTGTATACTACTTACGCTGTTTGGATGTGGTTTCATTGTTTTATGGCTTGGCTCTGATTAAAACCATTGTAAAACATAAACATATACTGAGAACAAATGCCATAGAAGGTAGAATTCTCTTGATATGTAGTTGACAGATTTCCCAGGGTTAAATATTGCCAAATTGCTGTTATTTTGATAGGGCTGGCTAACATTACACTTTCCGCTAACACCTGCACATTTGCAACTCTCAACATAGATGAGAAATAGTCCTTTTATCGCAAATCAGCTTATGAATTATATGATAATGTGAGATCGAATTGCTGCATAGACTTGCGTATCGCCTCCGATCCAGCATTTTGGCTGTATCTGAGGTTTTTCCAATATTTGTATCGGTATCAGAAAAACTCTTGTTTTTTTTGAATCGGCAACTAGAAAGCAAAGTCTGATTCAGCTGTCTTTAACAATTGTCTGTTATACAGACTTTACTGTTGGGTACCTATGATACTGCTCCAGCCCTTGATCACATTTGTCAAGGCATTATTCTGTTTTAGATTGAGAGAAACAAACCAACAGATTAAGGAAAAATTAAAAATGGACTCAATAACAGATCTATAAAACAAAGAGAGACCTGTCAACCACAAACCTAGCCAGCTTCCTGAGACAAAGACGGTGCTGCTGGCTCTTTTGCACAACATATTGGTGTTGCGATCAACGCACAGCTCACTATTGATTATGATGCCCAAGCCATCTCAACGATTTCTACATCCTGACCATTAATTGTAGTGTTGACAGGGTTGGGGTGATGACGTCTAAAATCAATTCACATATCCTTGGTCTCTGTCACATTCAATTAAATATAATCTGTGACAGGAGCATAGGACGTTTCCTCCTCCTTCAGCAGGCTCACTATAACCTCATCATCTGCAAACTTCACAATGTGGTGGTTTTCGATCTCACTGCGGGAGTCGTTAGTGTACAGGACGTACAGGAGAGGAGAGAGGACACAGCACTAGGGAGAGCCAGTTGATGTTGAAGTATGTCCAGAGAAAAAAAAGTCCATTCACTCTCTGAGATCTGTTGGTGAGGATATCCAAGATCCAGCCAACAATATAAGTGTACAACCCAAACATTTTCAGTGAGGCGTGCTGGTTAAAAGCCATTTTACTGTAGTCAACTCAGGCGTGAAGTTAGTTTTTTGCTGATCGTAGGCTTGGTACGCTTAAGAAAAATGTCTCTGAGGTTCTAAATCTTGTTAGATTGAGAGTCAATGGGCCAACATTCACCAGTATAAACACAGCAGCGTCCAATCCATGTTACCAAACAAAAGCATGATTTTACAGCAGTGCAGGTCGACCAGCGACGTTAAACGATAGCAAAAATGATACGAATTTAAGGACGATACATAAAAGGAAAAACACAATGTAAACTGAACAAACAGAAACCACCTGCCAATGAGTGCGCATGCGCTCAACTCAGGAGAACTTAGAGAAATCAAATGTGGTCAGCTTGACTACTTTGGAGGGGGTTTAGGCTTCTCCTGCTGTAGTCTACTCCTCTGTTGTGAAGCTATGAAGCCACAAAGCCTTGCAGCTCATGAAGAGCTAGTTAATTTCCTCAGTTTAGGAGACACTTTCAGTATTGGATTTACAATCTGTTTTGTTACAAAACCAAGCTGGTGCTTTGCTATCCAACGAAGTCATGGACAGAGACTGATTGGACATGATTTCAACAAGTTTAAATGCAGTACAATTGGAATACAAGTCATAACTTCATTGCGGACGTGTATGTCCAAATGACTTTGAAAAATATATATAGGGGACATTTTGACAACTCAAGATCTATATCTGAGGTTATCTCCGGCTTACGAGTCTTTTTCGATACATGTTCTAGTGTCTCGCGCAGCGTGAATGAATTGTCCCCAGGTTAAATCCAAGATTTGGATTAAAGTGAAAAGTGGGCACAGTGTCAAAAGCAATCATATCTTCTGAAGTGTCATAACACTCGACTGCCTTTTCTGTCCTGTCCGTGGCATGATCCAGTGGAGAAATAGATAGGAGGGATCAAGCTCGAAAAAATCTATTCGCACACACACACACACACACACACACACACACACACACACACACACACACACACACACACACACACACACACACACACACACACACACACACACACACACACACACACATACATTCAGACTCACAGCCCACGCTTGTGTTCCATAAACTTGGCTGAGGCACCTAATAAAACTTCACTCCAGTGGTGTCCCTTGTGCCATTCTCCTGCTCACCAGCGTGCACCAACTTCTTTTTTCTCTTTCTTTCTGCCCTCCAGCAGGCGTGCTTGAGCCACACTCTTCTTTACCTGACAGAGACCAGAAACAGGTTTAGAGCTCTGTAGTGCTCCCCCGACGTTCTGCATTCACCACCGCATCACAGAATACGTACATAACTGTCTTAAACTGTCATTGGCTTGTGTGGAAATAAAACATTATTATTATTTGATCGAGAGGCTCCACAGGTTGCCCCCGGCTTCAGAAACACATCCTGTTGAACTTCCTATAATTTCAGAAGTAATACCGTTTTATTTCATTATTTTGAAGAGCCCCTTGTGTCCGAGCCCAGAAGGAGAATGAAGAAATGAAATGGCTTTTTTGGCTTTGTGAAAGAATGTCAGCCCGTGGCGATATGTACATTTGCTAATGGAGTGTGGCTGTTAAATGTGAAGTGGGAGAAAGTAGAAAACCAACTGGCTGTGGAATTATTGACAAAGCCAAAGGGTTATATGAGATGTATCGGGGAGCAGCGGCAGCAGGGACAGATTTAGATATTGTTATGCTTAACTGTTACCTTACAACAGCACACCTAATTATATTGCCTGAGAGAAAAAGAGCAGTGATTTTTAATTTTCTTTTTTTTCCCCATGTGTCACTGTTTGCGAAATCCTAAAAGGCATCTCACACCTTGGCTAGGACATTTTGTTTCTTTTCTGTTTGTACGCTTCAACTGTAATTCATGAGAACTGTAGATGCGCCTTCAACTTTCAATATCCACCACAGCAAAGTGCTTTTTTTTGTATCCAGATCCAGGGAAATATATCCCTTTTGTGTTTGCGTATCTTTAGTTTGTATATGTGCAGGGAAATGCATTCTCTGATTTTGACCTACTCGATCTGATGAGGGTTCAGAAATCCCTACTGAGCACCTTTATGGATGGGTCAACTTCAATAGAAAACATGAGTGATGAGCAGCACTGCTTACTGTGTAGTATCTGTTCCTCTTCTGGATTATAAAGGAGGATCTTATTTATTGACCAAGCGAAGGGTGAGCAGAATACATGAGATTGAGTCAGATCAGTTAAACAGTGAAGCCCTGCTGGTTCAAAAATAGGATTGTATCAAATATCAGAGAAAGCATTTTAAATAATTACATTTTTTGAATAGATTAACAAATGAATACACACAGTTCTGTTTCATGTAGGTGTATCATGACTCCCCTAATCCATGCTTCAATTTTATTTTCCCAGCACTTATTGCCATCCCAGTGTTAGACTGGTAAACATCACCCGATTTGTTTTTTGCCCTAAGAACAACTGTCATTTACATCTTCATATTCTTCTTTAAAATGACCTGGTATCAAGTCTGATACAGCCATCATTTTTGTGAAGAATATAACACACTAAGGCCATGTGGTCAAATTCAAATAATGAATTTAAAATGTAACGTAAAATTAGCGTAAATAAACAGGAAGGCAAGATGTTGCCTCCACGCTGACTTCAGGGAAGCAGGAGGATTTTCCAGTTCTGTTGTCTCAAAAGGTGCAGCTGAAGGCTACCAGTAAGATATGCTGTATTGTTTTATAAACAAAAACTGGCCCATGCGCAAGGTCAAAATAAAAGGCTAATTACCACCAATATTTGATCCGAGAAAATGGCTTCATTGGAACCACAGTTTTCTGCTCATTCCATATGGTTGTGCAAAGTTTGAGACATCAACATAAACCCTTCTACTTCTGGTTGGGTGATTGCACCTCTTAACTTGGCTCTTATGGTAATTAAGTTTAGAAAGCGATAGATGCAGTCCAGGAAACATCGTCGAACCAAAACTATTCACCCAAATAAGTTTCTGAATAATTTCGAGATAAGAATAAGTCATGCAGTTGCAGACTTGTGCTTCATTTCCTCCGTACAAGTTGCAGTAACTCGCGTTATGAAACTGATTCTCATGTGGATGTTTCCAAACTCAAATCATGCAGTGAAACTCTTTTTTACCAGTTGTAACTATGAAAAATGGACACGTAGAGACAAGAGCAGTTTAGAAAGAAGTAAAGTTTTATGTGTTCAACTTTGTCTGTGCCCGTAGTGGGACAGTTTGTTTCCAGTCTGCTTCCAGAATTATGTGCGCCTGCTAAGTAGAAATCAATTTAAGTAGCGCGAAGACTAAAAAAACAGAAAAACAAAAAAAGACCGATTTAATCTAAACTCCCCAAATGGATTCCCCAAGCATATTTCCCCAGTTATTTTTTTTTTACAGAGAGCTTACTGAAGTGGAGGATCCATTAGAGGGATGGAAGGATGGAGGAGTAGATTGATTCAAGGAAGGATGAAGAGATGAGGTTTATGTAGACTGATTAACAGAGGCAGGAGGAAGCACTTGTGCTGCCACATTTTGTACCACTGGCCGGTCATGCGGACGCGTTTTCGCATTTACACTTCACTTTCTGCCTTCCATCTCTCTATTTAGGAAAAAAAATAAAGTTTCCACTCACCCTTTTTAACCAGCGGACCACAAATGAAATGGAAATTAGTCACTCAGGTTCAAGCGTAATTACACTTGGATCTTTTGCACTTAATGCTCTTTACTGTGAGATATACCCAGTAATTCTCTATTTTCTAAAAGAAAGGCGTGCTGCTTGTGCGGACTGCATCCTTTTCCTTCTAACCAATTATTCTCTAAACACATACAATTATGTTAGAAAAGTACAATTATCTTGCATAGTTTATACCCCGGCTAATCTGATAAACCACAGACCAATATTGACACGTGGCAAATTAAAATATTTTCAGATTCCCTGTTATTAGCGATACAAAGTAGTCATAAAAAAATAAAATCACAGCATAGTGTGTGACCCCGCATGTGTCCTCTTTATAGTCTTCAAATCCCCCCCGAAGTGTGTGTGTGTGTGTCCTATCGAGCAGTAATGCAGCTGCAGTGTGATTGACCTCCACTAAGCTGTCCATTAACCTTCAACACGCACATTCTCTCCTCTCACTCATTTGGCAGAGTGCACACCACGCACTGCTTTGTAGCTGGCCTGTTTTTGGTTCGTGTGTGTGTGTGTGTGTGTGTGTGTGTGTGTGTGTGTGTGTGTGTGTGTGTGTGTGTGTGTGTGTGTGTGTGTGTGTGTGTGTGTGTGTGTGTGTGTGTGTGTGTGTGTGTGTGTGTGTGTGTGTGTGTGTGTGTGTGTGTGTGTGTGTGTGCATTTGCATTATGGAGCAGTTTCAACATGTGACGCATGGACATTTTTTGGCAGAGACGGGGCCGTGAAAAAGTCCCAGTCAGTGCTGAGACTGAGTTCTGTGGGCACGAATGGGACCGTCTGGCAGACTGGCAGCAGTCGGGTGGATGAGTGAGGAGTTTGCCTCTTTCACAGTTTATTTTTTTGTTGTGAAAATATTCTTCAATTTCTATGTTTTTAAGGGTTTATGACCAAAACCCAGGACAAAAATACTTAGAATGACGGTATTATTGAGGTTGGAGAGGATAGATGGGCTGGCAGAGGATGTGGAATGTGATGAGTGTGTTTTATGTGTCATTGCAGACACATATGTTGTTTGGAGTAAGCGTATTTTACCACAATTGATGAGTATGTTCGTGTGTGTTAGCCAAGTGTCTGCGTTTGCAACAGATAAGCCTCTAGACTGTACAGGGTTCTCTAGGGGCCTTGTGTAGGTAAAAAAAAAACACTTTAAAAACTTTTTGCTGCCGCTCTTATTGATATTCCTCTAAACAGCTGCCTAAAATTGATACTTTGTGTCTGTACCCTCAGGATTTTTGATATGCACGCTTGCTTGTTACCAAAAAGTGGCGGCCAGCTTCCGAAAACAACAAACAGCAGAGCCACAACAAAGACAAAGATGCACATAGATAACAAACACACACACACATATAGCACACACACACACACACACACACACACACACACACACACACACACACACACACACACACACACGGTCATTATCAGCCTGCTATTTTTTCGTGTGAGACCGTCTTTGACGCTGCAGACGATGACTTTAGTTTGATGGCGATTTCACTAAAGCCAGTCCAAAACAGAGTGGCTCTCAGATGGGACTGAACAGCAGCCAAATGCGTTCTCAGAAAAAAGGTTTAAATTGAAAGCAATGACAAATAAAATGTAAGAGACGGAAAGAGTGATGAAGAGACTGAGCACTCTCTGCCTAAACATTGACTAGAAACTCTTTAGGTTTTAGTATTGAGGTTTAGTCTTGACATTTTGGAGCTTTCAGCTGCACCGTGAGGTCTTCTTAAGCAAATGGCCTTGGATTTTTTTAAAGCTAATCTAGCTGAACTTAAAGCACTTCTACTCTGCAGGGCAGCACGGAAAAACAAGTCCTGGGAAATGGAAAGGAGCAATTCTTCTCACATTGAACGATGCAGACGGAAAAAGAAAGATCTTTAAATTACTACTTTTAGCGAAAAAGTGGTAAAACCATTTTACATTAGGCTCTACATTGTTGTTTAGAATAGTATTTATTTGAGGTAGGGGGTGCAACTTGCAAAGGTCTTGTTTTCTTCAGGACCCAAAGATATTCACTTGATTATCACAAAAGACCAGCTAGTAATTGATATAGTTGAAATACATTTTCTGTCAACTCACTAATTTATTAATGGACCAACCTCTAATTTCAACCATATATATTGTGGTAAATATTGGTTGAGTGGCAGATATAAAAAGTTTTTAACATAACATATAAATATAAGTATATAAATATATATATATATATATATATATATATAAAAGACACGTAAAGAAAATGGCCTTTTGTAAGTGTAACAGCTACACTTTCCAGCTTTTTATCTTGGGGAGAAGTTCTTTGAGCCAACAGTCATGTTTTAGTTCTGTTTTGAAGAACTTAAACTGTGTGAATATTTCAGAGCCCCCCGGTACCATCTCTCGCTTTTAATAGACTTTAGATTTGTTGTTCAGTTTGGAGTTGACTTTCTCCTCATTGCATAAGCCTGACTGCACAAGAAGGATACACACTTTTCCCAAATGCGTGCTCCCATGAACTGTCTGACGAACACATTCCCAGAAGCACACACACTCACACTCACACTCACTCACACTCACACTCACACACACACACACACACACACACACACACACACACACACACACACACACACACACACACACACACATACATAGAAAGGTAACTCCCCAAAGAGGCCCAAAGCACTTGGTCAAGCAGCAGAAAAAGTTTTCTCTGCAAAGTGAAGTGTGTCATTTACAAACTGTGTAATCCCAGGGGCCTGAGTTTGGTGTGTGACTGAACTTGGCCGACAGACTTAAAGCCGAGGGTTTTAAGACCCAGAGGCTCATTAAATAGTATATACTGGCAGACGAATAATTACAAGAGAGACACAACATGTAAGGGACTTTGAGTTTCAGACACGGAGAAGACGGTTTTACTGAGTATCTACAGAGCTGAATAAATGAGTCCCATGTGGAACACACACAAGCGTGTCTCTGTCACAAACAGACAGGTATATTAGCTTGGAGACTTTTACCAGTTACTTGCTAAAGTTTATAAGGGCCTGTAGTAGAATAAGTGCAATGTTTTAAGGATTAATAAATGTTGATAGCACATTTCAGAAACTGTTACATTATTGAAGTTCAGGGCAACTAAATGAATGATAAAGTATATATAAAACAACTAAAAAATAATAATAAAAAGAATTATAAAGTCATTTTTAGTGAGTTTACAAAGTGCTTTGACAAACGAAGCAAAGCAAGATACAAGGTAATATAAAAACAAAAAATAAATAAAAAATGTAAACACAGATAAAACGGTACAATACATGAAAACAAAATCAATACAATAAATGCAAAGAAAATGCAATAAAAACATCCAATAGTTCCTTGCAGACAATTCAATTTACGTGCATATTTTTCCACGTCTCAATTTCATGGTATGAAGATTTTTTTTGCAGTCCTAAATAAATCAGATTATAAGACATTTGAGGGATAATTTCCCATTTTGGGAAATGTGCTTGTAAACTTCCTTACTGAGAGTTATATTAGAACACAGTACCACTCGCACGTCTGCCAGTTAAATAGCTAACAGAGGATGGCTAGCTTAGCGTAAAGACTGGAAACAAGGAGACACACAAAGTACTTCCAAAGCTCACTCGTTAACATATCATTTCTGGTTTCTTTTAATCCGTACACAGGTGTAAGTGTAAAAAGAAAAAAAGAATGTGTGTAAATTATAGTTGAGCAACAACAATCCTCACCATTTGTTACTTTTTTATTCACTCTTTCTTTCTTTTGTCCTTCTCCCACCCTCCTCTAGGGTTACCTACCAGCTAACGCAGAAAGAAGAGAGAGCGTCCTGCAGAGGAAAAGACAAGAATACTTTGGCTTCATCCAGCAATACTATGACTCCCGCAACGACGAGAACCATCAGGACACATACAGACAGGTATACAGTATGCACATACACACACACACACATTCACAGGTCCTGTTTACTTGTCGTGTGTTTAATCAATTCTTTGACATTTCCAAAAAAAATAATTTAAACACCTGTCTGAATTCCACTACCTGAAGGACCGAATGAAAGAAACTACAAAATGTTCCATTTTCAATTACAAGAACAGCTTCTCGTCACTGATGTATTCCCTCAGTACAGACAGGAGGCGCAGCTGCTTGTTTGTGTGTGTGTGTGTGTGTGTGTGTTGTGTGTGTGTGTGTGTGTGTGTGTGTGTGTGTGTGTGTGTGTGTGTGTGTGTGTGTGTGTGTGTGTGTGTGTGTGTGTGTGTGTGTGTGTGTGTGTGTGTGTGTGTGTGTGTTGACAGGATTCCGCCCCGCAGACAGGATTACTGGAACCAGTTCCCTGCTTTTTCCTCTCTCTCCCTCATGTCCTCATAGAGCTGCTGTCTGTTCGTCTGCCTGTGTTTTCCGTCTGTGTTGACACGGCGGGAATGTGGTCGAGCTGTGTTCACAGAGTAGAAACAGCCAGCCCCGAGCTTCAGAGAGCTGCTCAAATGAACACTTTTCTTTGGCTTTGAAAATAATATCTACTTTAACTCTCTCTCTCTGTCTGTTGATCTGTGTGTCTCTCTCTCTCTCTCTCTCTCTGTCTCTCATCACCCCACACACTCTTTTTATTTCACCACTCGACTACTTCCCATTAATTTCAAGCCGATAAGAAACATCAAAGTGGGCTGTCGATAGCAGAAAAAAAACACACATTTCACATATTCCGTCCAATTTCCCATTGATCTGCTCTGCCCTGTGCCAGAAAGCTGGCATACTTTGTTTTGATGGCTGTTTGGATCATGTCTTGATGCTTCTTTTTCTGCCAAATTCCTCTTGTTCCAACACTGTTCGTGTTGACGGACTGAGCAGAGATTTTAAGCGAAGTCGTTTGTTTTTTTTCCCGTGTGAGTGGTTATGTGTGCTTGCACATATGTCAGTTTTGGCACTCAAATTGCACTTGGCGTTGAGTTTGTATTTGTGTTGTGTCGTGTATATTATGTTTAAGTGGCTGTAAAAATATTTGCACGCGTTACATGTATCTATATGTCTTGTGTTTGACTGCGTGTGTGCTCACATTAGATGGTCCATCAGCTGGTGAATCTGTCCCCATAGCTAGTGTCTCTTCTTGTGTCTGTCCATCTGTCTCTTTTTTTGATATCTGTTTATGTTGTTGGTACCTGGCCCAAACAGCTTGTGTGTGTATATGTGTTTTATGCATATGGACTTCATCATTGTAGATGTCCCAGCTTTTTGAAGTACTGCTGCTGTTTTGTACCATTCCAAGAGTTGGAAAAAAATAAGAATCTAGCTTTTTTTTTTAATCAGAGGATGTACACTGGAGTTGTGTGTTTAGAACAACTGATTGAGTTGTACTGTTGAGATGGCATCAAACAATCTTTTTGTCCCCACTAGGCGGCTTTTGAATTTCTCCACACACTCACAGTACCATAGGCTCGTTATATTGTGGGCTTATCAAGTTCTTGTAGCTACACTGGCGACTCCCCTAAATCCTCTTCTCCACCTATCGATTTTATTTACTCATTTACTTTGCCATTCTGCCATTTTGCCCTTTTGGAGCGTTTGTTCGCTGTGTGATTCTGTTCCATGGCAGTCGCTACAGTTTTATATGGGAAAGTTGGAACCATATTGGTGGTTCCAAATGGGCAGAATGCTGCTAAATTTTGCATAGAGGGTTGTTGATTCCCAGTGTGATGAGCAGTACAAGCATTACAGAGTCATCCAATGGGTATGAACACATAAAGACAGTAATACATGTGCTCATTCTGCTCAAATATGATACCAGCTGAAGTCCAACCAAAAGTAAATGCAGACATTTGCCCCCTAATTACCCATTGTGGATAATGGCATGGGTCTATGCATTAGTAGGAAGGGCTTTGATCATGAGATTATGACCCAGGTTTGAAAAAATGGCAGAACTTGCTCTGCCTGGGAACATCTGGGGAGATCTTACAGCTGGCCAAAAACAGGTTTAAATGTGGAATATTGAGGTCAAGTACATGTAGGGGGACTTCTACGTTGCAACTCTTGAGTGTAAATGTGTGTGTGAGTGTGTGTGTGTTTGTGTATGTGTGTGTCTCTCTAACACCCTTCTCTCCAATGTCGCTGTCAGATCCACATAGACATTCCCAGGATGAGTCCTGAGT
Organism: Anoplopoma fimbria; assembly: GCF_027596085.1. Classification (NCBI taxonomy): domain Eukaryota; kingdom Metazoa; phylum Chordata; class Actinopteri; order Perciformes; family Anoplopomatidae; genus Anoplopoma; species Anoplopoma fimbria. The sequence goes on along the minus strand of NC_072471.1, from coordinate 13,755,045 downwards.
CTTTGGTGCTGCAGCCAAAGGTGACAGAGGTAAGGTGGGCCGAGCAGACAGGACTGTGAATACAGCTCAATCCCCAGTCCTGTCAGCATCAAGCCGCACACACACACTCTCTCAAAAAATAAAAAACGGTCCGTGCCGTCCAGGCCCGGACTATTTCAGCCGGCTTTCTTCCAGCCGCTGTCCTGCATCCGTCCAGCTCCTTTCTGATGAATCTGTCTGCCTGTCGTATCGTCCGTCCTGCGGGGCAGACACTCTCTGAAATGGTGTGAACGTGGTCCAGCACACACAAAATGTAATCTCATGCACCTAATATCACAGAGACATCTAAAAGAAATCTGCACACTTTCCATTCAAGACCACCACTGCTATCCATTTCAGATCACCAGAAGCCCCGCCCGCATTCAATCAAGGACACCAATCCACTAACTGTTGCTCTTTCTCTCTCCGTCTCTGTTTGTGATGCCCAGATCTGTGCTAACCTGCCCGTTGCTTCAGTGTTTGTCTTTTTTTTTTCTCTTCCTCTCTCTGCAGATTCACATTGACATACCGAGAACTAATCCTCTTATTCCTCTCTTTCAACAAGCTTCTGTCCAAGAGGTGAGACCTGCTACACACACACCACCTCACCTAGCAGGGTTTCCCCCTCACCTTCCCCACCTCTGATTTTGGGCAGATATGGGCGGTAACATCATCAAATTGTGGGGCAGTAGTGACAAGTGTCAGTTGAAAAAAATGAAATCACAATGGCCTGAAGGACATAAAGTGATTCAAAAAGGGTTAATGCTAAAAAATTCAGCGTTAAAGGAAGTTTGTCTGCCTAGGAGTTTGAAACGGGAAAACCCTCGCTACAATACACTGCATGCTCTGGCATGGCTGCACACACACAGAGGCACAAACTATGATTGCATATAAAAGGATACACTACCCGCAGTCATGCATGTGATCAGATACACACAAACTCTCAGCCTGCATGGTTAGCATTCTTTGTTCCGCTCTGTTAGCGCTACTGAGCAAAAGCATTTTACTGTTACAGTGTGGCGTTTAAGGGGGTATAAGAACTAATTAACCTAAAACCCTGTTAAGCAGTATGTTTGATAAAACAATAACAATCAGCGGTAGTTAGGGCACATTAGGAAAACATACGGCGAGGCATACCTTACTGGAATCCTTAACTACTAAATCGCTGTAAGCTGCTTCGGATAACAGTTAATACTTAAATACTTACAAATGTAAATGTGATGCAAGACACTTTTGTCTCTGCAGCGGTGTGAGAAGTTGCCTCGGCCAGCCTAAGGGACTATCAGCGCAGCTATCCCAATGCAACTTAACACGGAAATGAACATGATTCCCTTCATTTATACGAAGTTAGGTTTATCTTATTATTCCAGTGCTTCTGGGAGGTCCTGTCACTCGTATACAACCAGTGGCCTGAGAAGCAGAGAGCTGAAAAAAAGCCAGATAGTAAAAGAAATCCCAGAATGAGGCGCAGGCAAACGAGGTGGTCAGGGCTCTGGACCGCTCCATGTATACACCTACACAGAGGTGTGGGCAAACACACACACACACACACACACACACACACACCCTGTATACACACCTGAAAGAATACACAAGCACGCATGCATGTGTACACACGTAGACAAAAAACGACGACGAGACGTACTAGCATTCATCAGTTCACACATTCGTGTACAAGCACATTAATTCACAAACACAGTCACACACACACACCCGTCTTGCACGGGATACAACTTGGGGCTGTAACCTGGTAGGTGAGGAAGGAAATAAGATCAGACAGGACGGATGTATAGTATGTGTTATTACTGTACTTGTCCTTTTCCCTTCTCCCATAATTATTTCTGCCTCTCATCCCCACACACCAACTCTCCCCTCGTTGAAATGCAAAAAAGAAAAGAAAAGAAAAGCCACCATTATATTCAAGCAGCGTGCACCTCATATAGTTTGGTATTCAACAGACTCCAAAGGCCTCCTCTTTTTTTTTTTTCTTTATATGATTATGCTTGCCAAGGCGCCACCTGAAAATCACCTCTGCTTCATTTCATTCACTTGTTTGCTGGGCCTGGAGAGATTTAGCCGAGATGGAAGGCATTCAACAGTCTGTTCCATTTCGGGGAAAGAGAGGGATATTGAAGCAATTCTGCTGCGATTTCCTAAGTGGTTCCTAAGTGTTTTATTTTTATTTTTTTCTCGTTCTGGAGAACAATGCGGCCTTCACGAGAAGTTGATAATCAGCAATTACAAGTTACCAAAGTGAAAAGAACATTATGTTATCTGTCTGCGAATTGTGAGTCTGAAAGAACAGGATTTATCAACGTCTGACATATAAAGGAATCTTTTTTTCACCGATGCTTTTTCAATGAATAACCGGTTATTGATGAACGCATCTGATATTCGAGCGATTGAGCCTATGATATTTTGTCAGAGGGGGATCATGTTTTACGCCCTTAACCCTTACTTAAAGTTTTTTTCACTTCATGTGTCAGATGTCAGTGGAGAATTATTTCACTCTGCGCCATTTTGTTGCATCCATTCTCTCTCTCCCTCTCGAGAATACCCTTATCAGGGTCCTTGGGGTCTGGAGCTAATTTGATGGAGCCATGGCGTCGTGACACAGGAGACAACAGGGAAGCCGATTTCCCGTCTCAGAGATGCACCGCGTCATGAGGAGGATCTCAAATTAACTTGCGATTAACATCATTTGCGGCTAAGACTTAGCTTGCCGTCTGTCGAGGACTGCGTGAACTCTGTTTAAACCTGAGGAAAGTTTTGCGCTGTCTGCGTTTGAAGCGCGTCGCTCCTCCTCTTCTTCCACATGCAAACATTCTTTGCCCGTTGGGGGTAGGGGTAACGTGTGTGTGTGTGTGTGTGTGTGTGTATGTGCAGGGGTTCAATCACAGTGGTTTCGGTGTGTGTGTAGGTGCCAGCGTGAAATATGCATGTCAGCTTTTGAGGCTGCACAAAATGAGAGTCCCATTACCCACACTCCTCCCCCCCCCCCCTGCAAGCAAGCAGCAGGTCTCCATGTTTGATAGATGGGGCTTTGATAAGGAAAGAGGAGGTGTGAGGTGTGGAGGCTGCCAAAGGGATTTGAAGAGAATGTGTAGGGGAAAGCCAGAGAGAGTTCCATCTTACCAATCTTTCTGGCCATCTCAACATTGATTGAATTACTTCAAATTGAAAATAAGTTTTGCACACACAGCTCCCCCCAAAAAAACAAAACAACATTGCCATATTTTTTCCCCTCTCCATAAAACAATGAGCTATGAGGTTATTTAGAAAGTGACAGGGACATGACATATCCCCAACACATAAGAAAGTGCTCGATGGGTGTGGTACAGCAAGGTGCGTGCTTTGGGGGGGGGGAATCCATTTGAGAAAAAAACAAGCTGAACATCAAGCCTCCTCTAATTCACTGAGTCTGACAGCATTAAACAGCCATCCATAACGAAGATGGAAGTGTTTGCTGTGTAAAACTATTGAGAATCAGAGAGAGAGAGAGAAAAGATGGAGGAGGAGACGGACTCAGAGGGGAAGATACAGAGACTAACTAAGGAGGAGACCAACACCAAAGCAGAGAATAAAGTTCAAAGTGAGACTTTTGTCGTGCAAAAAAATGTAATAAAAAATGCAGCCTGGAAAGCAAAGACTGAGGTGTTGCTCTGTGCTGAAAGAGAAAATGGAAAATACATTTAAATTGGGCTCAACCGATTCTATCTAACTGCAAAACAACAACAGAAGTTTTGGTTAGCATTTTGTGTGTCTCGTTTCACCACAGACAATAAATACCAGGATTGATACAGACGAGGTCCAGATAGCAAGGAGGGTAGAGGTGGAATAGAACCAGCACAGTAAATGGCACAAACAACACGCACATTAAACATTTAACCAAAGGTTTGAACTAGGATCATTGCTTGCAATTATATGATATTTAACTCAAGTAATATCATCTTTAAGGAAGTGCATTTAATGCATTCAATATTAATAAACGGCCCCCTGTGGAGTTTGATTGTAAACAAAACAAAATATGTACAGTCAGTGTTTCTAACAGTGTGTATCCTTGAGGTCCAACAAACAATTTAAATGCATTTCCTGCATCATAAAACATTTGCAAAGCGGTTAAAAGAATAAAAAAAAGAATTGAAATCGTGCATTGTTTAATCTATATATTTTTTTTGCTTGTCTTTGTAAGCGCATTGTTGCACTACTTTTTGCATTATCGCTGTCAGTAAAGGTCCATGTGCGTCCTCAGGGTACCTTTTTAAGGTTTGTTTTTTTTAACAAATCCAAAAGAAAAGAGGGGATGAATATACCCCTTACATTCTGTGATCAACTAATAAGAGGTGATTAGAAAAGTCAGAATTTAAACCAAGTTAATATCAACTTAAAAGTCAATAACCCTATCTGGAGTGTTCCAGCCAGACTCCCACAGAGGAGATTGCGCTGTGTCCAATCAGCTTCTCTCCTCCTCACCAGCTTGGCATTGTTCTGATTTCTACCACTGCCTTCACACACCTCGCTCACTTCCTTAAATGAATGCCTCTATGATTAAAATGTATGCTTCTATTCAGTCATTCTGAATGGCCTAATGTTTGGCTGATAATTACTATTAAAGGTGTCAGTGATCATGCTTTATTATTAATGACAAATTGACATGGTTTTATACCAAACACTTTTAGTTTCTCTAACACTATTTATTTTCTTTCATATCATTATTAATTAATTCAATAACGTTGTGCATTGGATTCTGTAAAGTAGATTGATTTAAATGTAGTGCTTTGTCATCGAGCTACCGTTTTGACACTCTGTCTCTTGTGTGCGTTTGTGTGTAAGATTTTCGAGCGGATCCTTTTCATCTGGGCCATCCGCCATCCAGCCAGCGGCTATGTGCAAGGCATCAACGACCTGGTCACGCCGTTCTTCGTCGTCTACGTCTTTGAGTACATCGGTAAGTCCCCCCCCCCCCCCCCCCCCAAATTCCCAACCCCATCTTCTTTTTCCTTTCCACCTTTTTCCAACTCCCTAATCTTTTATGTGATACGCTTTCGATGGGAAGATCGGTCCTCTCTTTTTGGCTGCGAGACTCAGTGTTCACTCGCCGGTTCATCACCACAGGTCAAAGAAAATTAACCCTTAAGGCACTCTCTCTTCTCACAACTCTCTGTCCAAGGAACTCCTCTTACAGCTTTTGATTTACCAGACACTTAAGTCTCTATTTGTGTTTCAATGTGCTTCTGTGTGAGTTCCCACTCATCCAAGCATACACAAGGTGTGTGAGACAGAGCATAACCTGTAGGCGTGCGAGTGCTTGTCTGTTCTCTCCAGAGCCCTCCCACTGTGTGCATTTATGGTATGCCACATTCATTTTAATCTCAATCTTTATTTTTTTCCCCAGTATAAACAAACTGCGTCAAATACAAAACACAAAACAACTGTTCTTTTGGGGTTTTTAAGGAGTGATTTTGCCGAACACTCCTCTTCTTTATGAGTGTCTCTGATGATCGGTGGGAAAGTGTATAAACGGTACGCTATTGGGAATTCCCACCCTGCGGTCAGGACAGTTTTTTTAAGTGACCATACAGCCCTCTGCGTTTCTGCATGCTTCCTCTGTGATGTGATCTTCTCCATACATTTCAACGTGAACGCTGTGTGTTTCTTTGCGCCGTGTTTTGGCTCATCGAGCTTCGCTTTGAAGCCGGTCAAAACAGAGCCGCTAAGTGGAAACCGCAAGGCTCTGCAGAGTTCCTCGCACGCTCCAGACTCTCGAGCTGTGGTCGCAGAGACACAATTAGGATCCACAAGTTAAGTGGTGTGAAGCGCGCACCAGGCTGGACTCCCTGACTGTGCTTCTCTGCACTGCTTTGGACATGCAGCATTTTTAGTCAGAGCTAAAGAGTGCTGGTTTTAAAGGGTTTTTATTGTAACTTTCGTTCACTTCTTTTAGTATAATGCAATCTGATGCAACGGGTACCACAAATAACAGTACAGCCTCCTTAATGAAGTTGGATCAACAATTAACACTAAATGAACATAACAAACTTATTTTAAAGGTAGAATTCATTTTTGTTGTTGTATTAGACTGCTTTCCTTTTAGCTTGGTGAACCTAAAACACTACAGTTTCCTGTGACTTTCTCTTTATTTATCTTCTCTTGTCCTTCACTTTTTCCGCTCTTTTCCTTTATTACCATGGTTTGTTTCTCTCGTGTCTGCTTCCTCTGCCTTTTCTATCACTGTCATTTTCTACATTCTTTATCCCTGCATTCGTTTCTCCTCTCTCTTTGCCTTTCTCTGTGGGCGAATGACGCTCTTGTCAGATCTTCAAGGCATCACCCTGCTCTTTGTTCCCCTGCATCTCCAGTGCTGATGAGCCTCGAATAACACACACACACACACACACACAGCCAGCCAAACCTTCAAACGTGCCTGGTTTGGCATCTTACATGATGGGTTGATGCGCTGCGTTGTTGTTGTTGTTGTTAGGTGTTCTTGTTTTCTGACGCAGAGAGAGCTTCGGCTCTTTCATGAGGTAGGACTAATTCTGCTCCTTTTGTGGAGGGGTAGGAAGTGTGAGACACACTCTCTGGTGCTGTCGTGCTCTCTTGCTCTCTCTGGCTGCCTTCTCTTCTTCTTCTGCCATCTATTTTTCCTTCTTCTGCATTGCCCTTCCTCCTCCTCCTTTCTCTTTTCCTCCCCCCTTTGTACATGAGCTCATGAGTGTACAGTGAATTTAGGGAGTTAATTCTCTAGAGTCATAAATCATGTCTTCATGTCTAAGTTATTACGAATGTATACTATTACACAAACACACACACACACACACACACACACATGGGCGATGTACACAGGCTGCCTGAATACCACTTACACAAACAAGTATTAAAATAGTAACATTTGAAGGCGTTTGTAGGTCAAACACCAGAACTGTCCATCTGTCTTACTTTTCTTTAACTCAAACGTGAGTAGGTGAAAACACTGCCCTCTTAAGAAACGCAGCCCCAGGCCCTAGATGTAGAGAATCACAAGTAAAATATATACATGTATATTTTAACTGCTACTTCTAGCCTTTCTTTTAGAATAGTAGGAATATTTGTAGTGAGGAATGTTCAATTGTATCCTAATGCCAGGAGATGATCATGATACAATTGACCATAGTACAACTGCATTAATATATGTTTTGAGCCGCTTTTGGCACTGGAATTAAGCTTTAAGCAAGTTGTAAACACTGACATCTGCTTGAGCATGAGCTTTTTCGAGACACACAAGCAAATAGGGAGCAACATCAGCACTCATTGAGAGTCATATTTCTGGCCACCTGGAAATTTAAGTCCAAGGTAGACCCTGTTTAGCTCTGTTTTGGTCTCCACCAACTCCTGAGGGAAAGCTCTAGCTCTTTAGCTGCTAAATGCTCCACCGTGTTGCTGTTTGCCTTCTGTTGCTGAGCAGGTAGTGCTTTTTTTTTTCCAGAGCTTTTTCACAGCCTGCTGCATCTGCAAAAGAACGCTGATGAGAACGGCTGACACCACAGTAACGACATCATCCTGTGTATATTTGGGGCTGGAAGGTCCTGTGCATTTATGTGCTGCACCAAGCCTACTCTGCAGATGTCTGTTTAATGGACTCAACATTGGCTGTTGTTGGAAGTGGGCCTTGATAGTTCATATTACGGTACAGTGACCCGATCAGTGGCCATTAAAGCTGTAAAACTAAACGGAGAAGTGCAGTCGTTGAGAAAGAGGCTTAGATCAGCGTGCAGCAGAAAAAGAGCCATATAGGCGTATATGTCCTGCGGAGCCAAATTGAGTGACAAAGCAGCCAAACCCAGAGACAAACGGTCTTTAGAAATGAACTTTGTTTATTCACACTAATGCAAGCCACATTTTCTTTCACGAAATATTCAGATGTTCATCACACCGTGTTGCTGTCTGAACCGTGTAAAGCCTTGTCAGTTTGAGTGACAGCCGATCTGAAGATTAGAGTTCATTAATTGGGAACCTGATTAAGACCTTTGAACTGTTTGCAGCTGCTTCATTTACCCTCTTAACGAGTCTTTTCTGTCTCTTCTCTTTTCCTTGTTGTGCTTAGTCTCTGTCACTGACATTACTCTTTTTCCCTTTCCCTCTCTCGACTGGATGTCCCTGTCTAGTTGTCTTTTTGAGATTCTTAATTGATTGATTCCCATTGTATTTTTGATATCATATTTTGTATAGGCTGCCCCCCAAAAGCAGGTAGCGATAAAGTAGGAAAAAGATATCAAATCACACCCACTCTCTGCTGCCCACAAGATTCCCCTTCAGATATTTGTTTGGTTGTCTTCCTTTTGTTCCACTATTCATATCTGTCACTTTGTTAGTGTCATTTCATTTTCTTTTTCCTTGTAGCTCTCCCATTTTTTTTCCTCTGGCTTCTTTTACTAAGTCAGAAAACAGCCTTGGTCTGGCACCGCAGAGCTTGTTAAGCTGCCATACACTCCATTTACCTTTTGATGATGCAACCGCGGAGTGATGGACCCGACCACTTAACCACTCCATCTACACCGCACTCCCCCATTTCCCCCCTGTCAACCACTTTCATTAACACCTGACTGTTAATCCACATTGAAAAGTTCCAATTGGTAGATTATTGATAAACTCTTCTGTTGCCAGGGAAGGAATAAAATACCACTAAAGTTGTTGTGTATCCACCTGGACTGTTAAGCAATCTAGCAGCCCTCCTTTGTGTCAAAGGAGAAATTGATTCGGAGAGTCTATCGTTCTCGTTCTCCACCTGCGAAGGCATTGCTTTGCTTTGGTCTTACCCCGGGTCTTCCACAGTGTAGCGCCTCTCCCATTAGCCGACAATAAAAGTCATCTAATTAAGGCCAGGATGGGGCATGACGGGCCAAGGAGCAGGGGCCAGCACTCCTTTAATGTGGAGCGGCCATTGATCGGCCCAGCGGATCCATAATGTAATCTGCATGCCAGTGTCTAAGTATGGATCCACTCTGAAGAAAGATGAAGACAAGGGAGCAGGTTGGAGAGGCAGGGGGAAAGAGATGAGGTAGTGCCTTTTGAAACTAAATTCAGAGAGGTAAGAGGTTTGACAGAGTAGCACAGCTAGAATGAAGACAAAGTAGTAGAATATAACAGCTACCTGAGTGTCTCCTGGCAGCGAGACGTTGTGACTTAGGAGAAAGAAAGAGTGAGGGCATGGGGAATGACAGAGCAGGAAAATAAGATTTTCAAAAAGGGGGAGAAAATGACCGACTTAGAAAGTGCCCCCATGCTGTCAAGAATCGGCCGAGCCAGGCAGTCCTTCCTCCTATCAACTAAGAGATGAATGGCCTGGTGCACCCGATCACCATCCTCCGTTGTGAAGCTGTACTTGTCGTAGCAGGCAGAAAGTGGTTAGCAACAACCTCTCTGCTGCACCGATTTCTTGAAGAATTCAGCAATCAACATCTATAGTGTTGTCCACCGCTGCGGTAAAGCAGTGCTTCCTATCGAAGGAATTTGTCTTTTTGAATGCCCAACCAAAAATGTCACATATTTACTATGGTTAAAAGATTAAAAGTGGGTCTTAAGTTTTCTTATCTCTGCTGTAGGCCTCTGACAGTGAAATGTTTTTGCTATTTATTTACACATGGAAAAAAAGAGTTGTGAATATTCTGAATTTAAGAAAATATACTGTAAAATAAGGTCCAAAATTGACCCTTAAACCCACTGTAGTTGTATCTAATATATAATTAATATAGTGAATGTTTGGCGAGAAACACAATGTTGCTTCATATCTGAGTATGTAAGCAGCTGCAGTTTCCTAGCGAAAGAACAACCACTCTGTCTTGTGTTGATATTTGAAAAAGAGTCTTTTTTAGCATTTGACAAAAGTGCTTTCAGTTCTTAAATGGCTTTCTACCATTTTGTCGACATATGTTGTTGTCCCTGTAGAAGTAGGATAAATTGCTCGGGGAGAAGGAACCCCCGAGGAAGGAAGGAAGCAGGAGGACAAACACAACATGTTCTAGGTTAATTATGTTTTAAAATTTAACTGGGTTTTATTGCAACAGAAGCAGAGAATCATCTCCAAATGGCAATGTGAAGTACTGAAGAACAGTTTTTTTTTTTTAAAAAGGGGTGTCTGACATTTACACAACACACTGTGTCCAACCAGCCAGAGCCGTCAGTAAATTCAGAAAAGCTTTTGGAAAATGTGTCCTTGTGGTTTTAAGGGAAGATGGAGGGGATGAGGAGCTAAGAGAGCAATATGCCTGTGTGATGGAAATCCCAATAGCGCTGTGTATATTTGTGAGTGTGTGTGTTTAAAACATAAAGTCTCCTCAGATCCCTAGACACATGCCTTTTCTCCACAGGCTTCTCTAAGCTTTTACCAGCGAAAATAAAGTGTAGTTCCTTTTATGCTCTTTATCACTTGCTTATGCGAGGCAACTTCTGTCTCCTTAGGGCACATTTGTAAATTATACACGCAGCTTTTAGGGAAGTAAGAGCTTTAGGTCACTCGGTGTTTCTCATTAATTACCTAGACTGGCTGCCCGCCATAGTCTATTTTGTCCCACCTCAGTTTCATAATGAACCAAAAAATCTTTTTACACTTTTCAACGGGTGAAGCTGGCTGACCCTCGCTGCACGCATTTCCTACACAGCAGCACGCAGACTGGCTTTTGTACAGCCCAGGATGAAGGAGGCTTGTGGCTTCGTTCATGCTTTGCATTAACCCTCACCTGGAATTCAACGCTTCCCTCTCTCCCTGCTACTTCAATGTTGCAGCTGGTAAAGTTGGAGCTTAATATACTTAATAATAGACCATAGTTTATCGGTTTATTAATATTTTTTATTAAGAATCTGAACCAGCAAAGCAGCGAGTAACTAACATCTCAGATAAAGTGGAGTAGAAGTATTACGTTACATAAAAGTACTTGAGTAGCCTAGTTATACTTGGTTACATTCCACCACTGTTGGAACACAAAATTGTTTGCAAGAGCACAAAGTTCTTCATAGATCCAGCCTCTTAATTTTGCAAGACCAGATTCAAACTCTGTTACAATTTCAGTGCCAGGAATACTCTAAACGTTTGCTTTTAAACATTCACTTTACGACACCATCAGCCAAACGTGGCGATTAGTGGAACAAAACAAAAACTGACTGGGCGGCGAGGTCTTCTCTCCACAGCATTCAGGCAGACTTCCACTGCATGTTCAGACAGTGCCAAATCATTTTTGCTTGTAGATGTGTAACTTACAAAAATGCACGGTTAAATTTGTATCTCTGTTTAGGGGCCACGGTTTGCTACAAAAAGAAAAAACTAAGAAATCACATTCATTTAAAAAAATGTAAACATTCAACAATTGCTCATTCGACATAATTCTTACTTTAACTTACATTTTTTTAAAATTGCATATAAATGTTATGTCATTAGAATGTGACCCAATTTTCCCCAGGGGATCAAATAAGTATTTCTGATTCTGTAATGCCCCATGATAAGACTCTGATCTGTGATAATTCCTGAAATTGGTTGTAGCTCGACAGGCATAACCAATTGACTTAAAATGCACATGTGAACGCAAATTGTAGCGGGGCTCAAACTAATTTGCCCATATGCTTTTATTCTATAATATCTAAGTGTCGTCGCACCTATACCTCTATATAGAACCACGCATTAAACAATGGAGAGAAAGGGCTCGGCTGCATGTCTCTTTGAGAAAGTCAAGGTGCGACAGGTACCTCTTATACACACACACACACACACACACACACACACACACACACACACACACACACACACACACACACACACACACACACACACACACACACACACAGTCTGTGCATTGTCAGTGTGTGTGTGGAGAGAAGAGGGGTATAACATTGCAGACAGACTGCATCCAGGGACAAAGCTTGGAAGATGGAAACGTACTGTCAGTCAGCTGTGATGAAATGCCTGCAGGAGTGTGACACCACACAAACACACACACATACACACACAGAGCTCAGACTGGCGAAGTGAGCTATTAGGAATACAGACTCGCACAGGGAAGACAGACTGAAGCTGATGCTTCCTTTAAGAGGAGACTCTCATCAGACTGGATGACACTAGAAACTGTGTCTGTGAATTAAGATTCCTTCACTTCTGGAACTGAAATGTCATAGTCATATTCTGCCAGAATGGTATTATCTAGGTTGGCAGTATATCTCGCAGTAAGCAGCAGCTTGCTTTACTTCACGCATTCACTTTTGGCCCTTTCAGCATTATGTTGTATCTTCCGCTGTCTTGTCCTTACATCTCCCCTTCTGTTCTCTGCATTTCCCCTCATATCTCCCCTCTGATCTGCTGTTTGTCTGCTGGCATGGAGCTTTAGCTGTGGCACAGTGAGCCCTGCCATGCTGCGCTAAGCCACACTCATTTGTATTTCAATTGCATCCTCGCACCAGGGGATTACAGTGCTGAACTATTATGTGATGATTGGGTCAACATGTGTGGTCATAGAGAGGAAGTGCCAATCTTTGAAGACTTGGTCTATTCTGGTGTCACTAACATAGGAGCCGCTGCCATTTGGTGTTTTTAGTCACACCAGTGTTACTATTTCTTACATCATCTAACAGATTAGAGCCTCAATAAAGTTTTACTCTGTTGTTAAACTAATAGGGCTTAACCTTATCTCATGTTTAAATTTTTTTTATTCAACACTTCTATTGGGGTTTTTTTTGAATGAAGATTTAAATGTCTGTCATATTTCATAGCGTCATTGTCACTGTGGTTTTATAAATGTAATAAATGGTGCTGTTAGATTGCTGCTAGTTCGCCCGTTAATTCAGGTGCATGCCTCTTCTTGTGTGCTGGAGCAGTTTTTTAAGTTTTGTTTTTCAAACAAATATGGATTGAAGCCAAATGTTGTGTAAGATAAAAAAAAAAAAAATAATAATTTTGGAAATGATTGCATTGGTACTTTTGGAAGCAATCCCATGCACTCACCAATGAAATCTTATTCTACAAATAGTATAATACAAATAATTTTAGTGTCTGCAACTGTGCATAAATACCAGGTTTGAACAGAATGGATATCACAAAAAATAGTTGCACAGCATTAGAATGTTGATTTAGAAACTATTCAGTAGAGCCCTACAAACCGTTTACTTTTATGGCTGCTTTACATTTAAAAACTAGTGATTAAATGTAATCATTAGTTTTTAAATGTTTTTCATTTATTGTGAAAGGTTAGTCTTTTTTGCTTATCCTGTTGATTGGTCTCCTCTCCATCTTTGCATCCCCTCATCTGCCCGTCGGTCCGTCTATGGATCGAGCGATCTGTGGAGTGGATCTTGGCCAGTAGGCGGTTAACTAATATCGGCTTCTTTCTCCCAATGGTCTGACCACTGTTGGTCGAGCCTTCTATTCTAAGTCTCCCACTGATTAACGGCAGAAATTAGCTCTAATGAGCTGCTTCTTGATTGCCCGGGCACATCTGCTGTCTTCCAGCAGGAGGACTGTCTTTTCTACTTTGTTTCTTATCAACTTTTGCTTTCTCTAATTTCTCCTGCTTTAATCATTGGATGAGATTATTGACTTGGCGTCGGCATTATTCTCCCCGTGGCAGTTTGTTGGAGATTTGTTCTTCAATTTTCTTTGAAGCCGTCTCTCTGTCTCTCTCTACCGGCTAGAGCTTTGTCTCAGTCTCCACTCCTCTATTTGGTTTAGAACGCAATCACCATGTTTCTGGGGTTAAGTAATAGCATTTGGACTGGCAGAAATTGAATCAGATGTGTGCTTCTGACCCTCAGTCGCTGTCTATCTCCACCTTTCTCTCTATAAATGTCTCTCTTTCATTCCTCTGAAATATGTGCTTTTCTTTCAGACACACGTCCGAGGGTTGACATTTTGCATTCAGAGTTTACTTCTTTCTCCATAAAGAGGCTGCACTCAGTATTCTCGTATAGAGGTGGGCGATATGGCAGTCTAGTTTCCCTATTTAAAAAAAAAATAGACCTACAAGGATAGAAAACATATTTCGTTCTCGAATGTAACACTTTAAAGTTATAGTGCCACCAATTGGATAGAACAGTGTCAAAGTTATTTTTTTATCCGAATATTCTCTGGTCCACATCAGCTTAAAACACAACAATATAATTTATATTCCCCTTTTTTAAATGTGTCCTGATGTCCAAAAATATGTGACTGGAAAGGCACTTCATGACGCAATAAAAGATCCAAGTAATTTCTCTGTCCATAGTCTCAATAGGCACAAATAGGGTAGCTTATAGATTGTACCAAATGATTAATCATAATTTTCTATTACAAAAAAAAGAACCTACTTAAGGTCATGTTATGTGATGAAAATGGTTAAATATTGATAATAGGTTTCAGTATTCAGCAGCAGGTTGTTTGGAAATTCCTAAATGGCCACACAGCAGCCTGTTTGTGGTTGAGAGTACTGGAGATCAGCATTGGTATAGTACTCAACAATAATCAAGTCCTTTCAGTGTGTTAAAAAGGTGGACAACCCTTTTATTAAAGGACATGGAAAGCAGAGAGATTGGTGAATATTCTTAGTATTTGAGTAAAAATGTACGGTTTGTAAAATGAAAAATATCTACTTTAACTGAAGTCTGTAATGTTGCAGAGGCACAGCTAAATTGTTGTAATGATATTGTACAGGCAAGGACCATTACGGAAATAAGTTTAGTGTTTATTTGCCTTCTTTTTTTAATAACACTTTGTTTTTGTTGTATTCTTTTGTTGTATTTTAAAGCTTGTTTAGTTATATTCATATTATATTCATTTTGTATATATCCCGTCGAGTGTGTAGGTTGTTTACGACATAATCAAACCAACCAAACTACACCCAGCTACTGAAATAGGATGCGGTTTCAACCCAGAGGTGAAGAAGTAAAGAAGTGTTTTAGCCATTCAAAATGGATTGATTTCTTTGGGCATGCAGAAGTTAACTAAAGTCAAAACATGTGGCAGAGAACAGGACACAAATGTGGTAATTATTTACAGTTATACAAGAGAGTCATACATTTCAGACCGTAAACATGATTACAGAAATGGGAATTCTCTTCAAGCCGTGTCATAACCATTCGCAAAGGGATTGTACGGCATTTGTTGTTGTTTTTTAATTGCGTGTGTCGGGAACCTTCCATGTTTTGGCCTACGGTGTGGAGATGACCGTTGAAACCACGGAGACCATTGATGGCGCTTGACAATAGGATATATAAAGCTGAAAATCAATAGCTGTGCTTTCATCTCCATCCGGCCTGATCTTATTTCCCCCCGTCTAACCAGAGATCTTCTCATTGCTCCTGATAAAAAGCAATAGAGCTCTGAAATGATCCAGAGAAATAGTTCTGTCAAAAAATGATTTATCTTCCGTGAATAATCGCTGGGGTTATTGAATATTTTTAGATTAAGTTAATTACTTGACTATAAAAAGCCATAAATTGAAGCTCTCCTCGCCGAGTAGCTTCAGATCTCTCCAAGTCTCTATTTCTCGTTCTCTCTGTCATTGGAAAAAAAAAAAAAAAAAAAAAAATCTGTTTTATCATTCTGTCACCAGCGAGACGTGTTCCGCTTGACCTGATGCAATTGGAGGCAATTGAAACAGTCATCTTACCGTGCTGCTGCGATGGTGGTGTGTAATGTTTGGGAGTTGCATCACCACACTCGAACAAAGACTCATACACATTTCAGATATGTGGGCACGTCTGAAACAAAGCCGTCGCGCACAGAGACACACTCGCCCATGCGCACACAAAGGAATCTGGACACTCGCGCACCGTGTCCTCACACATATTCGTGTACAGGGACACTGCTTTAGGTGTCTCTCTCAGCACTCCGCGTGTCGACTGCCTGTGTGTGTTTCAATGTGTCAGCTGTCATTTATAATGTCTGCCCATTACTGTTCCCCTAATGTTTTTTTTTTTCGTTTTTTTTTCCTAACTAAGCCTGCAGATTACACACACTAATGACTTAATGGATCTTACATCTCAGGAAACTTTTCCCGCAGCTCCCAAATGTGTCTTGAACATTAGCCAGGCAGATTTACAGTGCCTTGAGTGGATTGGACATCTTGCGTGATTAAAAAAATGTTTACGTGTGTCTGTAAAAGGAGGCAGCCTTTATAAAGTGACGGTGAATACGTGATTGAGTTACTCACATTATCTGCTTCACGCTTTAACTTTTAAGCCCAGGTTGTTACAGTAAACCTGAATATAACGCATAACCTGCTTATGCATATATTACACTGGTTATAGAGATAGAAGGACATTGTGTTATATGAGCTGGTTACATAAATGTTGTTTAAACACTAATTAAGTACCAATGCTTTATACAAACATATGACTTAGTGGGGGTCAAGCTGGCTTCCAGAACAATGCTTCATTGGGATTGTTTTCCCCCCTCAGTAACGCTTTTTGTGGCATACTGATAACAACAAACAAGACGCTCATTTGGGTTCAGTCACATGCATTAAAACGCATGTAACTAGACAGGCTTCACTCAATCTTTTGTGACATTATAATAACAGTAATTTCCAGAGCTTTTGTTGGATCAAAGTAGGGATTCAATTTTTCTGCTACTCTTTGAAAAATGTCCATAATAAATTCTCAGAATCCTGTCTCTAAATTGGTTCTTTTGTGTGCGTCAAACCAAAAAGTACTTATATCTTTCATGCCTAAACTACCCATAGTGCAACTTTTATTAGATCCTCTCTGCCTCATAAATGCCCTCAAAATTGATAGAATAACCCTACAATCAATTGATTGGTAAAAAAAAAAAAAAAAAAAAGACCAATTGGTGTCCCCTGTTTTAAATTATCCTCACGTTTCTATGCCATGATGTTTTGGCAAATCAACCTTAGCGTCTCTTAGCATAAAAGTCTTCCTCATGTGGGCACGCCTGCACTGCTGTTGATCAGTCACCCACACCCACGCCCACTCCAACCTTTAAGTGTTAGCACTGTTAGCTGCGGAGAAAAAAAACCACAAACACACATCATCCCAGGCATCGTTTCGTCTCTCTGGCATCGCCACGGTTACTCAATCGTAGAGCGTGTCGCCAGCTGCGCGCATGTTGAATGGCACGTTTCACACACATCTGTGCCGCTGAAAGCATCCCACAGGCCCAAAGCGAGCGGGAGGGTCGAGGTGCTGAATGGAGATATTGGCAGCAGCAGAAGCAACAGTTAATGCGGCGCGGTGTAGCCTTACTCAACATTACACACTTAACGCTTCCTCATGCAAGACACCATCTTACCCCGGGGGCCAAGTGGATCATTACGTGTCTGCACATAGGCAGATATGGTATTAATGGCCGTATTCCATTTGATGTCAAGGACTTGCATTATCTCGCCAACAGCTGTGGGGCCCCCGCTGTTTGATGTATGGACACATGGCTTGTAGCACAGATAGCGGGAGATGAGAACATTGTTGGAGTGATTGTGTAGATTTTCTGGCCCAGAGCGTTCCTTATCACTGGCGAGGCTGAAGTTCAGTGCTTTCAATGAGTAAGCTCCGTGGTGCACTTTGAAGAAAAAAAACTCGGAACTTCTAAGAACTACGAAGTGAAGACGCTGGATAACATCCCATTGATTCGATTTTTTTGAGGGAAACTAGACAGGAGACTTTAGATCAGTTTCTTAGTCTCATGAACCAAAAGGGAAGGAAAATTATTATTACTTTCACCTCCACTCATATCACTTCCACCTCCAGTTCTCTCTCTCTCTCTCTCTCTTCTGTCCTTACCTTTCTTCACATCCAGCCGTCTATTTTCATATCTTCACATCTTGTTTCTCACAGCCATAATTCTATCCTCGTAACACTCTCATCTCCCGTGTTTGCGTGCGTGCGTGGGGGCGTGTTTGCTCCTAATGTGTTGGTGACGCCAGGTCGACTCTCTTCTTAATTATCAAGCAGTATGACTGCCACCTCCCTGTAAAGAAACAAATATAAAAGATGTTGAGCTTTCATTACCAACGGTGTTATCACACTAATTGTGCAACGGTGGAGAAATAACATTTTTTGTCGTTCGCAGAAGCCAGAGTGAGAGGTGGTGGGGGTGATGCCGTGAGGTAGAAAGTATTACATGTCTAGCAGCTAACATGTGTCTCATTTTTAACTGTCAAGCCTTCTTTTTTTTTTTTCGGGCTGTGTCACCTGGGTGTCATTGTGAAGGTGGAAAGTGGATTGTGACATGTTTTGGAAATTCGGCAACCGTATTGTCAGTCGTTAGATTCATTAGATTTAACCCGAAACTGCCACTGTAAATTATAAGTAATGACTGCACCACTTCATGTGATCTTATGAGCTTTGGATGAGGAAATCTTGTTAAAACTCTCTCTCTCTCTGGCGGTCTACAACTCAGGTTGGCTTGTGATTAATCTGAACCAACAGAAGGTTGTCAAACGGGACTGTTTTTTATTGCCAATTGCTGCCTGCAAAAACGCTCACACACTCACTCACACACTTGGGACGCACACGCTTTATGATTACATCAGGCTAAACTAGCTCGTTTATCATCTTACATCACGTTACCTTGTGGCCCATAGTTGTAGAGGGCAGATGGCAGCACTGGCACGAGCGTGTTTGTGTGTTGTGTACACTCGCAAGTGCGTGTGTGTGTGTGTGTGTGTGTGTAGGCGCCCGACACTCGGTCTCCGGAGGTGTAACCCCGGCTCCGCATGCCAAGCTGTGCCAAGTGCTCACAGCTGGCAGCGACCAAGCAGTTGGTCTCCCTGGACGAGTTGCCCCCTGCGCCAGGACAAACAGGAAATAAGCCCTGAGGCCTGGCAGGAAGCTGGCTCGGCAGCCAATGGGAAGAGAGGTGAGGAAGAGGGGGGGTGGGGCGGGGAGGCGAGGAGAACAGCTTGAGAGAGGCAGGGTAGCAATAGCAACAGAGGGGATTGTCAAATGACTGTATAGGAGGAGCAGAGGAAAGGAGGGAGGAGGGAGAATAGAGAGGCGAATCGTTGATGTACCAAAAGAGAGATCAAGAGACCATCGGAGGAAAATTGAGGTTTAAAAAGAGATGGGAGAGGCAGATTGATGGGGGAGAGGAGATTTGAAGTGGCAGAGCTAAAAACTATGTCAATAAGAGAATAATAGGTCACCTTATATTTTGGGTTGTTGGAGAAAGTTTGGATTCCTAAATGAAACATTCCCGTCTGTAAATAAAGGATTTCAAAGAAGAAGATGATTCTCATTTTCAAGCAAACAGTTGCAGCTTAAGCGACCAGTTTGAATGCAGTGTGTGTTGTGTCTGCACGCATGTGATGCTTCCTTTACTTCGCTTCCAACACTGCGATCTTCAGCATGTCTTTTTGCTTTTCTGCCAATTTGATCACAAAAAAAAAAAAACACGCCCACCTTCAGAGGCCTACGCATCTGTGTTTGTGCACAGACATGAGAGTTTGACGCCGGCTGTATCAAACGAGTTCGCCTCTGCTGCAAAAGGTGAGTTTGGTTCAGACCGGCTTTCTCCTCCTCTGAAGAAATATCCTCAGAATATCATTTGGCGAGAGGTTATTTTGGAAGGCACATCTCATGCAGAACTAAAGCCGCTGAGACTCCCAACTCGCCGAAGCTTGAACTTCCAGAAATTCCCCAGGTTCTTATTTGTGGAGCATTTTCTACTGAGATACGGATCATGTCCCAGACATGTATTGTCCGCCAGTCCTCTGTGCGGAGGAACTGCTCCAAAAGTAATCACCAAGAGAGTATCTCCAAGGAATTTCTACTGAGGCAAGAATCCAGTGAAAGCAATTAGTGGTTTCTTCTTTTGAAGGCAGGTCAGCTGAGACAAACGGCCTGTTGCGCCATTCAGGGTGGCCTCGAGTTAGTATTTTTTGTTATTTATGTCACCAAAATGCTTGTGATTTGAAGGTAGATCAAGTGGATCATGATAATTTAATCCAGCCACAGGTTGTGTTATCATCAGGCATTCAGCACACTGCTTTGATTCTTTTGTCCTTTTAAACAGGGAACAGAATGAGCTGTCTGGACTCCGCGGCCATGAAAGTGACTAATGACCTGAGCTCCGACAGTTTTTTAAGCATTCATCAGTTTAAAGCGGGTTTTGTGGGGTCAGCGTCGGTACCACCAGCCACCACAGGGGGCACTGTTGCCTTGTGATCCAAGCTGCACTGATCCAGTGCAGGCAGTCCCGCCGCATGGCCTCTCCTCCTTCTAAGCCCTTCCTCTTGTGTGTCCTTGTTATTGTGATGAGCTGTGCCCGATTCCAGCGTGACCACTGGACTCCCGGAAGCCGTCCCTTCTAATCTGCTCCAGAGTCAAGGTCTGGGTTTGGAACCGAGCCCGACAACGAGGCCCCAAAGCCGTGACAAAGACTGATTTGAGACTTTGGGATACCCACGGTCCCCCAGAACGCAGGAGCGGCGGCCGCTCTCACCGCCTTGTTAATCAGCAAACGGCACCACGCGGATTGCCAGTCAGCCTGTTTACAATCAATCTTTTCAACTACAAATTTAATGGCATCACTGTTGCCCAGAGAGACAGAGGGCTGTATTCATGTGTTGTCATTGTCTTCTGCAGCGCTATAGAGAAGCTATCAAACCGAATACTGACTTCAAAAATTGGTCAGATGGCGGCCACTTTTGTCTCTGTGCTTTTCCAACAGCTGCGCCGACACTGCATTTATCTTTAGCTGATTGTAGTTGACTTCTTCTGTAGCCTCAATTTAAGCGAGGCAGAAATATTGCTTCCATCCCGTTCATTTAGATGTGGCTCCAAAAATTGGATTTCAGAAGACTATATTTCAGAATGTGTGCACTAATAATGTCAGTTATGTGTGGCCTGCGGCTGTGTTACGTTGCACATTACACCGCCTGTTGATGGTATTGTGGTTAGAATGAACTACGCTGGCTTCTGATCATAATCCGGCCCGTCGACCACTTCCGTATCTGGTATTAAAGATCTGGTAGCTGTGTGAACACAGATCCCGGACGCCTTGATCTGTCCACGGTGTGATGGGATGAAAGGTCTCGGTGAAATGAAGGAACCTTCATTGCCTCTCTGTCCGGCTTCTCTCCATCCTTACCTGACTTCAAGCAGACAAGACAATGATGAGAGTGCATGCATGGCAGAATTGTTGGACGAGTGCACGCACACACACACACACACACACACACACACACACACACACACACACACACACACGCAGCCTAGTTGTAACTGGCTTTGTAGTCCTGGCTCGCCGCCAGCTCCCTGTCTGTGCGTCTGTCTGTCTGTCAGACGGAGCATGCTCATTACAACCTTGACAACATTCCACCGGGGTTGCCAAGGATACCAAGCAGAGCTGGCAGGTCTTGTGTGTGTGTGTATGTGCGTGCTAGTAGGAATACAAGAACTCAAACATATACATAACTCGATGTAACTTTTTTTGTATATGACCAAACACACACACACACACACACACACACACACACACACACACACACACACACACACACACACACACACGCAAGCACGTCCCTTTTCTCTGTCTCCCCTCTGTCCGTCTCTCTCCCCCCTTTTTCTGTCTCTCTGTAGATCATTGTTAATCAGTCTCGTCCCATCTCCTCTCCACTGGCTGTCAGTGGCTTGTCAGAAGCCCGTCAAAGCCCCCTGCAGTCCGTCACACACTGCTGCCGTTAATGACATCTGATGACACCCGTCGTTGAAGTCACCCGCTGGAGATGACTGGGAGCTTTGGGAATGCTCACTGCTTGGAAATTGTTATCTCCTGTGCAGTCTGCAGTTCATTTTAGGAGGATGTCCTAACCTAATACTTCTGTCTTTACCCGACGCTTCACAAATGCGGTTGTCCCTATTTGTATAGCCGTTTACAAAAGGACTCGCCAGTGGAATACAAATGTAAAAAAGAATCGACACAAATAATGGATGAAATGATTTAAATTTAACTTAAAAAGCGTAGTCTAGTGTCATAACTCGTCGTGGTTATTTTACTTCCAGCAAGTTCAAAGAACGAGCAAATAGAACAGAAATTAAGTTAAACACTCTCACTTAAAAAGTACATATTATGCCGTGTGCGTGGAGACTGTGTGACATTTCCTGAAAATTCAATGCAGCTGCGGAAAAAAGGTTAAACCACAGTTTTTTTTTTTTTTTTAAAAGATCCTAATTATTCGGCTGCTCGATCAGTTTTATTTGCTTCCCACGCGCTCAGCCGCCACTCTGCCTCCATCGCTTAGTTCATCCCTCCTTTATTCTTGTGCTCCCAATTTGTTGGCGTCTTCGCTCCATTCCATACATCTCTTTCATAACCACACCACCCTCACCTCTCCCCTCTGCTCCCACTCTTCCCATTGAAATTTCTCACCCCCGGCTGCACCTCATGTTCTTGTTTTCCTGTCTGAATGGTGAGCTGATGACGCCCCCCCGCTGTGCCGGTAGACCTGGAGTGCTTTCTGTTTCTTCCACTCCTTCCACCTTTTTTACATTTTTCCTCCCATTTTTCTTTCACCTGTCTCTTTCCCCCTCTCCATCTCTTTACCCCTGCACTAGTTATTACTCACTCTCTCTCTCTGTGTCCCCCTTTGTCTTTTCCAGAGGAGGAGGTGGAAAACTTTGACGTGTCCAGTCTCCAGGAAGAGGCTCTGAGGAACATCGAGGCTGACAGCTTCTGGTGCATGAGCAAACTGCTGGACGGCATCCAGGTAAGCATGCAGATTTGTTGAAAAGATGTTGGCTTTTCTTAGAACAAACTCCAAATGCCCACGTATGTTTTTTTTTTTTTACCAGCCTCTCTCCTCTCCCTTTACATTTCTGTTACTCACTTCTCTGATCTGGTCTTAATAGAGAGAAGTGTTCCTCTAACTGCATCTTGTTTACCTCAGCTCCCCACATTTTTTGCCCAAGTCAGGAGCTATACGATCGGCTAGCAGCACAGCAAGTACAGTGTCTAGAGTTTAATGTGAGGTGGGTCGGATGATAACCTGAGGGTGAGAGCTCCCGACCACAAAGACCGCTGATCCGAAACAGTGAGCTGAGAGTGGCTGGAAGCTGTGCTCAGCTCCACACCAAGTTGTTGAGTCTAGGTGGTGTCAGCCGCTCTAGCAATAGTTTCACATTACATGTAGCAGTACAGTTGGGTATACACACTTGTTGAGGTCGAACTGCACTGCACAATGAGCAAAGAAGTAATGACAAAATATCGTAAAAATGAAGATCTCCTCTGGTCTGTTGTTAAATTTGCGAGAAAACTGGGACCAGATCACTGCTGTTCATGCAGCTTTCCTACTCACTCATTTTAATCGAGGCTTATCGAACATATGTGCAAGTTGCCATATTCTATTCTATATCCAAGGTATACATGAGCGAAACACCAGTGACATATGGTATATGTTGGATGAGGAGACCCAGCAGACTCACAGTTCAATAGATATATTTATGCCCAGCGAAGCACATGTTGTTTGTAAGTATTTTTGCTATATTCATTATGCAGCAGCACACAGCTGACAACTGGTCACGCTCATATGCTAACTTAGGAGGCAATTTGGCCTTTTGTGCTCTGATTTAATTTGGCATGCGGTAAACACACCAGTCATAATTTTTGTTTTTATGAAAACTCAACTTTTGGCATTTGCTCCTGGTGTTCTTCCCCACGTTTTGAAAGAAGGAAATAAATCAGAAACTAATTGTATTGCCATGAATGTAATCATGTCATCACTGAGAAGAGGTTTTTAAAGTACATTAGACTGTCTATTTGCTCAGTTAAGTGCATGTGCAAACGTTAAAGTCCTGTCCGTTGTAAAGCCTGCAGGACGTCACAACACTGTGAGCAATATGTACAAAGCAGCTTTCTCTGTGTGGGTTTAGTTAATGTGATTGTCTTGCATATTCTAAAGCAGGTCCGAGAGTCTGGAGGACAGATAATTGCTTACAGGCCTCATCACCAAACTTCATTTTGTTTCATCATTTCTTCCCAAACCCTTTTTGCCCACCAGCGCTCTGATTCGACCTCGCTCTCAGCGGTCACGGTTGAGCCATCTGTCAACTCTAAACGTGCCTGTCTTGGTTGACTGTAGATTTGCCCACAACGATGTAACCATCTAAAATATGTTTTTACCATTGGTATCAATGCTGGATTAAACTTTGTAGGCACTAGCAGAGTTTCTCCCTTTGTTGATGCTCTATGGCCATCAGGAAATGTGGAAAACTTAGTTTGTCATCCACATTTTTGCTACATTTTGGTACTTTTTGACCCCCTGTTGATGTAAGAATACACTATGGCTCTAATAGTTATGGCCTGGGTGTCACTGGTTGTCTCTCTGACCATGCTTTAGCACAGCTACTCTAATAATTGTTTCCTGGCACAGTTAAAGAAGCTTCTGCCAAGTCTCCCCCGGTCTGGTCAATGACCCTAATCTAAAGTAACACTTAAGACGATGGCCACAGCAGTTAGTCTTTAAGTGTATTGATTGGGCAATATGCTTATTGTTGTATGGAAATAAGTGTTTTAGGGGTGAAAGAAAAACCCTGAATCTTGATGCCGAAGTGCCATTTTTGCTGAGGAAAGAGAGTTTTAATAGATCATTTCTGATCAGTTTATGTTGTTTAATACACTTGTGCATTAAAAATATACCCAATGTCGTGAAAGTCAATCTATCGCCCAGTCCTATACTAAAGGGTAATTAATAGTGAAGAGCATGTGGTGTGCATAAAGCGTGATCATCCATAAATAACTATCAATTGGTTGGCTATTCATTTAGGAAATTAATAGAGGCTGTGCCTTGTTGCCCCTGAGAGAACAAGACATAGAGAGAGAGAGCTTGAGAGCAGAGGAAGTAAGAGAGAAGAATAGAGTGTGGGTCTTTGTGTGTGCGCTTTGCAGACGTTGTTTGTCCCCGCGCTTGTGTTTGTTTGTGACCTTGGCTCCAAACTAATTACGTGCAATGCACCAGGGAAGCCCATGTTTCCCCCCCCACCCCCCTTAATGCTTTCTAAACAATCTGACGGAGGCTGAGTGCCTCAGCACCATAATTAGTTGGTGATCCTTGTTCTGACCTCGTCTCCAACCCTCTCACATCCACTACACACTATTACACTTAACTGAGGGGCCTGAAGGTGGGGGTCCGGAGGGGTTGGAGAGAAGGGGGAGTCCGCCCATGCAATTACATCTGCTCGCTGCCTTTTAAGCACCGTATATAGATATATATATATATATCTATATCCGGCATCTCCTGGAACCGGGGCCACGCTGGCGTCCACTTGTTTCGGAACCAATTTGTGCAAAATATTTAACGGGTTTTAATTGCGTCACAATGCAGAACAAACTCAAGAGTAGGGAGGCTCGAAAAAACAGGGTTGGGAATTTTTTGTAAGGTAAAAAAAGATTCTTCCATTCATCCATGAATCAGCTGGTGTGGTTTTCCCTGCAATTTTACATAATTACAGTGCCTGATGTACAGCAGAAATACTTTTGAAAGTTTTCCTCATTTTTAATGCAGTAAATTGGCCATTAGCTCTGGTTTTTAGTGTCTCACTGCCAGGCCTCTCTCCCACCTTTTTGAAAGAAAAGAAAAAAAGCGAAACAGGCTATTTTGGCTATCAATTCGCTTAAGCAGCTTCTCTAATGAGCCGCTGCTTTAATTGGCAACGCTGCAGCCCACCACCTCCTTCAGGAGCAGGCCTGGTTATGAGGTACGTAGGTGTCCCAGCTGTACAAATTAGTTGTTTAGGAGGATGTTTTATTTAATGTTAATCTTCACACTTCAAAAAGCACTAAAATGTTGAGAATTGCTTCATCTTTGGCTGACCCCTTTTAACAGCTGGGGACTGGCTGAAGAGCTACATGTGTGTGTGTGTGTGTGTGTTATTGATGAAATTAAAGCTGTGTTGTCAGGCTGACATCCAGGGCTACACACCCACACACCACGAACAACATGTCGCACACTTCCCCCACATCGTGCTAGCAGACAGTGAGAGACCGTTTCAGGGCTTAAATGAGTGAAGACAGCCATTCTTCTGTCCTGGCGTGACCTTTAAGGCACTGTTAAGTGGACAAGCGTCAACAACAAGAGAACAGCTCGCTGCCCCCCCCTGCAGTGCATTTACACATCAAACAGGCAGCACACGTTGGCCACATCTAGTTCTGACAAGATTAAAAAAAAAAAAGAACACAGCATTGGACTGGAAATGGGCCAGTGTTTACTTTTGTTCATGATTATCCAGCCATGTGCTTTTATCCATGGCTCTACCACCAAGCCGATACATGAACTATCATCATCTTTAAAAAATGTCGGTGAATTCAAATGGCAGCTAAACATAAAATAAATGGACAAAAAAATGTAAATGATATTTCTACAGATCAGTACGTCTACCCATTTGAGACGCATCTCTGTTAAATTGACCTCGATGTTACCCCCGGTCTCCAGCAGCCAATTAGTCTTGTGCTCTGCTAAATTGGACAGCGCCTCTGGCTAACTTGGCTAATTTAACTTGTTAAAACGGTTCCATATCTGCCATTTAAATGGAACCGTCATCTCTGCCTAATATCTTGTTGTTGATTTTAACATGTCCTGTTACCCCAAACAGTTATCCATTAATATGCGCTCAGTAAATTAATCTTTGTCCCAATTTTTTAACATATTTAGGTAGCTGAGGGTGCTCATGACTGTCGCAGCTCCAGTATGCGCTGTCTGATAGCCAGTGTCTTACCTGCCATGCCCAGAGAGGAAAATGAATTCAGGAAGTTTAAGAAGTCCATTATTCCACAAGTACACCCCCAAGGGCTCTCAGTTTTAAAGCCTCACAGATGAAAACCTGCCTTTTATGTTAATTCTGCAGATATGCCTTTTTACAGCGGGGGCTCTTAAATATATTTTTTCCCATTCAGGACCTTTGAGAAATGTTATTTCACCCCGGGATCTGAACTTGTTTTATTTCTGCTGCGGTCTCTAACACTAACCCTAACCCTTAACCCAAATGGGGGTCCAACAGAAAAACATGTCTGACCCCATGATGCTAAGTTTTTAGGAAATGTTAATTTTTCTGATTTTTTTACAACAACTTTTTGACTGGAAAGCTTCACAAATGACCTAGCCAGAATAATATTTGGCAAGTTTTCAATTCTGTTTCATGTATTGAATCAGGTTAGGATTACTCATTGAAGTTGAGATACCCCTGAGGCTGAAAAGATCTTCTATTCGCACAAATTCTTACTAACTTGACCCACGTGAACCCGTCTCCAGCAAAGTCACCAACAAGATAAATGAACAACACTAAATTAATGTAAAACACAGAAACGATTCAATGGTGGCCAGCTCCCTCTCCTGCTGCTCTACGTCTGAGCTGCCTCCAGCCCCTCCCTTGGACTGTGCCTGCTCATTGTCAAGGTAGCCATCTGTTTCCACGGTGCCAGCTAGAGATGGGGTCTCCCTCGAATGGGAACAGGGGTCCAAGGACCGACGTCTAGCAGACGGTAGCCTGACCGAACCAGACGCCGTGTCCTGTTCTGGTTTCCTCAAGGGTTCCACACTGTCACAGTGGGCTGTCACTCAATCCACCGCCAACGCACACACACACACACACACACACACACACACACACACACACACACACACACACACACACACACACACACACACATACACACACAAGAGGAGTGATCTGCCAGCTGGTGTGTGTATGTATGTATGTGTGTGTGTGTGTGTGTAATGCTTGACAGCTTGTTTGTGCATGTGTTTGTATTGTTTGTCTTCCAAGTCTCATTGGTTCACGGGTAAATGTAGCCACTGTTCAAAAATAACTCTGTTGACCTTAAAGTCCCAGTGAAACGGAAGTTAGAGCGTCTTTAGCTCCTGCGCTGTGACGCATTCCCCGGTGGAACAGAATGTTTGAGCGGTGTACATACACTAGAGGGATTAAAATCGCTAATAAGTGGGCGGGCTATGAATGTTGCGCGATACAGAGCTGCAGAGGACTATGTCTGCACACAGACCTCTCTTATCGCTAAAAGTTGCAGATTGATGGATGGATGGATGTCATGATCTTGTGAATGGTTTAAATTGGTAGGTACTAGCTCACATGAGCAGAGCTAATATTTAGTTTTATAGGAAGAAAAGATAATTGGATTTTCATTCCAATTGTGTTTTTTATGTATTTTTATTCATTTATTGTTTAATATGTGCACAATATTATTCAGCATGTGATCTGAAAGGTTAAAAAACACATTTTTTCATTTCACTTCAACTTGAACCCCTGCTCCCCCATCTACTTTTTTTTTAAAACTGGAATTCTCTGTCCCCCTCTTCATCTTTCTTTCTTTTAACAGATTTATTTGTAGCATGTTATCTGAGCTAGTTCACCTGCAGTTCAGTGGAGATGATGGCATTAACAGCTGCTGGGAGGGGAGAGGTTAGAATCAAGGCTGAGGTTGGATGGAGACATTTCTGCAATAAGAACGGCATAAAGGAAAGAGTGTGCACCCTTCTGCTGGATGAAAACTTTGTTAGCAGAGAGACAAGTGGTGCTGATCACGTTAGAGGCTGTGTACGGCAAGGCAGGTTTCTTTATAATCCACCATCCGTCCACCAAGGCAGTCTCAAAGTGCTGGTTAAACTCTTTGCAACAGTTACTTCCTTGTACTTCCTTGTGATATAACAAAAAAGCTTTTACATTTGCTCTTCTAAGTAATTGTCATTGGTTCGCTCTTGGGTAAACACTTCACATAGTATGTGCTTTGAATAAGGAAACTTAAAGGTGTGGGCGATGTTTCCTTGTCTTTGAAATGATAACTGAATTGATAACTCCTCAGATCTAATTGTCCAAGAGACATGGACCCGGATAGCAGTTTACATTCACATTAGCCAGGTTACACCCTGCCTTCAGCAGTGACCTGATTTCTTAAAGGTCACATAATTGAGAAACATGGTTTCTGTAATTGGGGAAGGGAATAGGAGAAACCTTGTGACCGGCTTCTTACATTCGTCCCTCACCTCACCTTTTCTTTTTTGGTTTCACCGTCCACATCCGTTCCACAGTCTGTCTAACAGTCCGTCCCATTATTGTGAACGTAGAACGAAGAATGTGGAACAAAAGTCCACTTTGGACTCGTTTTTGGTGTTCGAAGATCGATGTGACCTCACAAAACATGTATTTGACAAAAACTCAGGAAAACAATTAGCTATTTATTACAATTTCACACAAACATCTAGGAGGATAAAGTGATGACTTGACTGGGGGAGGCGGCTTACAACCACGAAGCGTTGATTCTAGTTTTTCCATTTACTTTATATTTTCTAATGTAACTGGGTTTAAAGAATAAGCAAATGTACAGGAAGTCTAAAATTGGCATTTGGCAAATACTATGGATTTTTATGCAAAACCGTCTCATCAAAGAATAAGTGAAGAGGAGTAGAAATCTGGGCAAGCATTCAAGTCCATCTTTTGATACTTGAGTTCTTAGTCATGCTAGCATCGTGGCTCTAAGGACAGCCATGTCGGTTGATTGGTGCACCACTTTGTTTGGACCAGACTTTAATTCCTCATTGGATAGATTTCCATTGATCATGTGTCTTACTGACTTTGATGGTCCTCTGATCAGTTTCTAGAGCCACCATGAGGTAGACTATTATTGTTAATCTGTCAATTTCTGGCTAGATTGTCATGAAACTATGTACACTTATACATTCCCCCTGAGAAGGAATTTTAATATATTTTTTGATCACATCACATTTTCTCTAGCCCCATCTTCCGGCCAAACTTCCTTTGTGCAAAACTTTGGTTTTATGATCAAATATGTATATTGTGTTAAAGTGCTATTTAGCAAATGGTGGATGCTGAACATGGTTAACTATACCTGCTAAACATTAGTATTCAGCTCAAGTACAGCCTCACAGAGATGCTAGCACAGCAGTGCACTCTTAAGTGTTGTTGATACTTGATACTGTGCTATAGACACTTTTTTGTCAGTATAAAAAAACAAAACGGATTTAGACCGTACATTCATACTTCCGCTGCGTCTCAAACTTATGGACTACCTACCTTTGGTGCTGCCAATACACATTCAAGTTCACCGCCCTCAAACTAAACACAAACACACACTAAAGCAACAGAGTGAAATTGGGCCAATCCTCCCGTAGCTCTGAACAACTGTAATTGTCCTCACCTTTGTCTCCACCTTATCGCAACCTGTCATCTCTCTCACACAATCACTTTCAGCTTCTCCTTCGCACACACACACACACACACACACACACACACACACACACACACACACACACACACACACACACACACACACACACACACACACACACACACACCCTAGGATGACAGATCATAGCCCTGTCCTTCAGTTTATTGTCTGCCCTTTATCTTGACCTGTCATCTCTCTCTCTCTCTTCCTCTCTCTCCCTCTCTCTCTTCTGTCCTTACGTCTGTTTCTCTCTCACACACCCTCGCGGCGTTGTTGTGTCGGGTTCTGTCCAACTCACTGATAGACATCCTGTGCCACAATAGGAGGCAATCTTAGTCCGGCGTGGAGCCATTGTTGTCTCTAATAGAATGGACTGAGAGGTGAAGAGCTATTGATTCAGCTGAGTGAGAGAGAAGGGGGGGGGGACAGGGGACGGGACGGAATGAGTGGACAAAGAAGTAGAGAACGAGAGGCTGTTGACACCTGGCCGAGAGAGAGAGAGAGAGACAGACAGTGAATTTATGTTTAGTGCGTCGCGCATCTGTTCGTTCATGCGGGTGAAACGGGGCCTTTCGACTCACTCGCCGGGTCATATGTAGTGGACGGACAGGTGGCGGCAGAAGAGGCGAACGTATGAATAATAAAGGAGTACGAGTTGATTTCCTCCTGTTGCCTCAGCTGATCAAAGATCCGACATATTGGAATTGAAAGGAAGCGAGTGAGGACCGGCATACGAAGGGGGAAAATAGAAAATGGGACAAAGGAATAAAGGAGGTGAGAGAGTAAAAATTGGAGAGAGGTGAGGAAATGGGAGAAGCAGTTAACACAGAAAGGATTAAAATGCAGAGGAAGAGAAGACAAATTAGAGTAAAGGCACAATTCTTATTAGTGCCTTAAACTTGTCACAAAAAAAAAAAGAGAACAGATCCAACTAAACAACAATCAGTCACAAAAATAAAATGCAGTGCAGCATGGAACAAAATGAAACACCGGGGAACAAAACAAAGCAGAGGACACATAATAGCATGTTCAAAACACTTAGTCAAGTCTAGCCTCATTAACACCACCAAAGTGATGAAAATAGACAAAGAAATAGAGAGCAGAAGGTGGGAGAGGAGAAGAGCGAGAAATTGATAGAGGAAGAAATGAGAGGGGGGGGGGGGGGGGGATGTGGAATGAGTCAAAATGAAGAAAGTAGAGAGGAACAGAGCGAGATTTAAAGGGAAATGAATGGGTGTGGAAAGAGAAAATATGCTAATTCAAAGAAAGTGAGGGAGACAGAGGGAGAAGTTGGAAGGAGGAAGAGAGAGAGAGAGAGAGAGAAATGATGAATGGAAGTAGGCTGTTTAAAGCACTGACAAATATGAGTTTTGAAAACATCCTGACCCTCAAATGTCTCTTTTTTTATGATGATGTGGAAAAAGAAAAGTACAAATCCTTTTCTAAAAGTAAAAAACAACACAATAGCACAATGGAATGATATTAAAGGTAAACGTCCCGCTCCTAAAATTCAAATGGAAGTAGACGGATGGATAGATGGATAAGATTTTCAGTTTTCTCAGTTTCCTGGCTGTGGATTCTCATTTTATTTACCTGGACCATCTTCTCTTCATTCCTCTATATCAAAACATGCCGTTGATTTTTTTTTTTTACCAGAATCCATGACCCACTCGGAAATATAAAATAACAGTGAAAATATAGAAGCTAAAAGAAGGAACAAGCTTTATTGAATCACCAGTATACAAAAAAAGAATGAGTCATCCCTTGAAAAACAACAAAACAGTTTGTGTTCCGTACAATCAATAATATTACAAGTTGAAGGCAAGATTTTGACAGACACAGAGATAGCTAAATGGATAGGGATGAGAAAGAATGTGTTTGAGAAAGCCATACAGAGATATGAATAAAATAAAGTGGGAGGCACAGTGAGGGAGAATAAGTGTTACAATAAGACTGATTCAAAAGCAATAAAGACGCTGACGGGAAAGAAGAAGAAGAAGAAGAAGAAAAATGTGAGCTATTGCTCAGAAGTGTAGAGGAAATTTGTATTGTATGTAAAGAACTAGAAAATACCACACGATGATTTTGAGACAGACAGACAGCCACGAGATGCTGAGAGAAGAAGCTGGTGAGAGAGAGATGGAGAGAAAGTGAGAGAGAGAGAGAAGGAAGGCCAGTTGATTAATGCCAGCAGCTTCAATAATGCAAATGTAATTACTTGTACTGGGCCTCACACTCGCTTAGCACCTAACCACATTAACACCGGGGCGGTGGAAAGAAAGGGAGCCAGAGAGGGAGACAAGAAAGACAATGTATAAATCTAGAATCAACAACAACGAGGAAGGAAGGATGATGGGAGTTGGAGTAGGAATGAGTGTTAGAAACAATAGACCAAATGGATTTTTGAGGGACATTATTTAAATCCATACTTGGTAATGAAAGAAAATCTGATTGTTTTGTTTGATGTGAACAAGCCGTATATTGAGCAAAAAAACCTTTTTACTGTTGTCAGTGCTCTGGGCACAGCTTTGGAATAACCTTAAACCTAGTTTGTAATTTATGTGCTACAATATTACAAAATATCTACGATGGCTGATGTATTGCCCTGGCAGAGTTCTCGATTTAGCTGTAGTCGAGGTGCTTGCTGACGATAGAAAACGTCCCAAAATTCCGTCAGTTCTCTTAAGAACATTAACACCGTTGTTGAAACTTAAACCTCTTAATTGGGAGGTGAAGGGGATATGGCACATGTAGAGACAAGGAATGGGTGAAAAAAAAAAATGATACTGTAGACGGAGAAATTGTAAAATAATAAAAAATAGTTTTTTACCCTTCCAACCACTGAAGGACACACTCGCCTCGGTTCTGCTGAGCCTGAAGGACAACTAGAGCTGTTTATTGCTAAATTACTTTTCTCCTCCCCTTCTCTCTCTCTCTCTCTCTCTTTTTCTTTCTCTCTCTTTCTCTTTCTCCTCATTTTCTCTCTCCATCTGTTGGATGGTTTGCCACATCAGCTGTTCTCCGGCCACA
This sequence comes from Anoplopoma fimbria, assembly GCF_027596085.1. NCBI lineage: Eukaryota > Metazoa > Chordata > Actinopteri > Perciformes > Anoplopomatidae > Anoplopoma > Anoplopoma fimbria. The sequence continues at coordinate 13,721,855 of NC_072471.1, read as the reverse complement.
CTGAAATGACCCTTCAAGGAAACGTAATCCTTGTGCGCGTGTGTGTGTGTGTCTGTGTGTGTTTCTCTGTGGACACACACATAAAATGCTTATGTGCTGTTCTCACATGTATTGAATTCTGCAAGTTCAACCCACAGACACTGCCCACTCGTATTCATCATGTGATCATATTCAGGTTCAGTTATTGTCTCCATTTCCCAAAATAACTTTCAATCATGTTGTGTCCTAAAATGTCAAAATGTATGATCTCCACAGCGCCCCTCTTTATTCAGTCAACTCTTCTTGCTTAAGAAGTGCCCATCTCCCTGTAGCGGTTACCATAACGATTATCCATAAGTGGGTTTCTTTTGTGCCAGTCAGTTTATGGCTATATTTCACCGTCTTCTGTTGAAAATGACTCAAAGCCTGTTGCTTGTGTGAACACCGTTCAACCTTTATACACCAGAGGAGTGATGTTCAGAAAAAAAAAAATACTTCACTTTATTGTAATGCAGGCTTATAATATTCCAATATCCAAAATCTAAGATGGTTTCAAAATGATCACAGTGAATTTTCTTCCCTCTGTTCAACAGTCACGCCGTGTCGGCTAAATGACGAGGGGCTTTTATTTTAAAAGGTTAGAATTGAAGAAGTGGATCTGTTAGCACTGCCTTTGTCAAAGTTAAGGGGGACATTTTGCCATTTTGGTCAGTGTTGAGGCGCCTTCCTGATCTTACACGTTTTTGCCTTTTATTTGTGGTGCAAAAGCTTGTTGTTGCTCTGTTGCTGTGCAATATTCATTCTCTTTGTGAGATTATTAATGACAAAAGTTATATAGTTCAAAAATATAAATTGACTTGCATAATACCAAATAAAATGCCCCCCAATGTTAAAGCCTTTAGTCACAGCGTTAATAAAAATATTTATAATATCTAATCTTAATATCGTCTGCTATCTTCTTCAATCCTTGCACACAATGGAGGGAGTTATTACTAACAAACTTTATGAACCAGCTGGTATTATGTCGTCCACATGAGGCTCACTAACTACTTGAAGGGGACAATAGTGAAAAGAAGTGCTTCAGCTCTTTGGAATATTTTATTATTCCACCACTATCTGAGGCCAGGACCCATTCACAGCTCACTTGTTATGTTCTTCAGTCAGCCGTCAGCCGTCTCCTTTGTCTTCAAGGCCACAGCCACGCTGGTTTTGTCATGCCAGTGTTCATTAGGTAGCCTATTTTCTCTGTTTGCTGTTTTTAAAAGATGCCTCGGGCTTTTGTGTGAGGTGCGAAATGAGCCCCGGCAAACACTTCAAATCTTTTTAACGGCTACTGCCCTTTTCTGAGAATGGACCCTCACAGTGAAAATGTGAGATTTTCAAACCTTTGTCGTGTTTTCTGTGACACACTGACTCTCGGGACAGATGGCTGCGAAACATCAGTGTGTAACATCAGTGTGTAATCATGTTAGTTTTCTCAACGAAGGATCAATTTCACAGCTTGTCTGAGAAATTACGGAGAAATATGACCAGTATACCTGTAGTACAAATTTCTACTTGATCTCATTTGCTCTTGTTTTTAATGCTTTTCTTTGCACTTTTTTCTTATCTGGTCATTTCAGGAGTTTTTGTCCACTGAGTAGTGTGACCTTTTTACTGTTTGTTGTTGCTTAATAATGGTTTAATTCTTGCAATCATTCACTTTAAGCTTAATGCTTAAAGTATGAAAATAGGATATTATACAGACTCACTGTTTCAGATTTTTCCAATGTTTGTAAATTAAACCTCTGTCCATATTGACTTTGTTTGGTTTTCTTCTACTCAGGACAACTACACGTTCGCACAACCAGGCATCCAGAGGAAAGTCAAGGCCCTGGAGGAGCTTGTCAGCAGGATTGATGGTGAGTTACCTGCCTTCAACCATCCATCCACTAACCCAGGGGTGTCCAAACTACGGCCCGCGGGCCAACTGCGGCCCGCGATACATTTTTAATTGGCCCGCTACAAATTCTAAAAACATAATGGAATATGGCCCACACATGAAACTTGCACTTAATGCTGCATTCACACCAAAAGCGAAGTGAATATTTCGCGCGTCTAGTTTACATGTAAAGTCAATGCACAGACGCGGATATTCGCGAGTAGATGCGAACTCGAGCCTGGCGGCGCGAATCAGGTGAAATATTCGCGGGACGCTGTGTTGCGACAGCCAATCAGCATTGAGCTTCTCCTCCTCTCACTCTGTCATCGATTAGCCAATCAGCGTTGAGCTTCTCCTCCTGTCACTCTGTCATCGATCCGAGCTCCGTTCACAAAACAGGCATTTTAAAAGTGATTTCCTTCTCCTCCTGCAGAGAGAACTAACAAAACATGAATTCTGACTTTTTACAAACCACCATCATTATGTTGTTATTTCAGCGTCCCTTTTTGTACATTTATTGCAATTAAATCACAGTAAAATTGTTTATTTTCGGTTCATACGGCTCGAATAAATCCACGTTAGTTAATTTGTTAACAACCCCAATAACTTATTTGTATAACTAGCTTAAATATACCCATCCCTTTGCCCCCCTATCCTCCCCCTCTCTGTATACAGGGCTGTGAAGGATCACCATCCTGAGTAAGAAGCAATCTCAGGCTGCTGTTTTGAAAATGAGCTGCCAACCATTTTTATAACAAAATAAATGAAAACCCATTAATGGAAAGTTGTGATATTTTTTTCTTTAAGCATATTCAAATATCAAGCATAATTTACCTACATTTGATTGATTTTGTTAACTTTAATAGCCCAGCCTTTCGTATATTTTTCTATATGTGGCCCTCAGTGAAAAAAGTTTGGACACCCCTGCACTAACCCATCCGTCCATCTATCCACCCATTGACCCATCCACCCATCCATCCAACCATCACAACCACACACACACACACACACACACACACACACACACACACACACACACACACACACACACATCCACACACACACACACACACACACACACACACACACACACACACACACACACACACACACACACCACATCCATCCACCAATCCACCCATCCATCTGTTCAACTATTCACACACACCCACCCACCTATCCAGACACCCATACACCCATCCATGCATTCGTCCAACCATTCACACACACAACCACCTATCCAAACAGCCATCCATCCATCCATCCATCACAGACACACCATCCACCATCCACCATCCATGCATCCATCCATCCATCCATCCATCCATCCATGCATACACAGACACACACACACCAACACACCCATCTACCCATTCATTCATTCATCCATCCATACACACACACACACCCATCCATCCATCCATCCATCCATCCATCCATCCATCCATCCATCCATCCATCCAATTATAGAACCATACACACACCCAGCCATCCAGCCACCCTCTTATCCACCAGTCAATCAATGCATCCATTCATCCTTTTCCTTGTGTAAGTTGTATTTCCAGTCCCTTTCATGGCATACACTCGACACAGACCATATAATGATCGAATAACAAGCTGTGCTGGCGGCACCAGAGAAGGCCGGGCGCCGTTTGGGCGTTGTTGATCTCGACCCACATTGCAATGATGCAGAGCTGGATGAAAAATCTGTTAAATTTCCCTTTCATGAGGCTTTCATTCCCCTTACAGTTTTCCTAACACTAACAACTTTCTTTGATAGTTTGAAATCATGTGTTAGAACGAGATACACAACAGAAAGTAACATTTGTTTTCACGCCTTCATTCCTCCGCAATTTGTATTCACATGACGACATGCGATCGCTGATTGTCATTTCACCCGGCTGTCGGGGGGAAATGTGAACGTGTTGGTGATTATTAGCGCAAAAGTAATGGCCCGCTGAGGACTGGATGTTAATGTATGCACACTGTGTGTACTTATACACAGATCCTTAGTGTTAATTGGCAGTGCTGCTTTTCCCTCTGTTTCCTCCTTCTCTTTTTCACATTGTTAAAACAATAAATGTATTAATAATGTTTAATGGATTTCCATACAAACTTGCCGTTGTGACTTGTGTGCTACTCGGAGCAGCCGGTCCTATCAAAGGAAGCCTTTTGTACAATGGTCATGTTCTTGGCTAACCTTGGTTGCTGTCCGACCATCCTGTCACCCGCTCTGTCAGCCAGAGGGAGGGGAGGACTCACCCGCTGCATCCAAATGGATGGAGGGAGAGTTCATACGTGTGTGTGTGTGTGTGTGTGTGTGTGCGGGGGTGTGAATGTCAGAGAAAGTTAGCGTGAGTATGCGGGCCTGTCCCCTTGTGTGATCGTGAGGGAGTAAACTTGCCGATAGAAAGGACGAGTGTGAGAGTGTCAGTGCGTGTTGTTGTATTCTGTGTGTGCAAAAGAAAGTGATATACTGTAAGTTTGTGTACATTGGAGTGAATGTGTGTGTTTGTCTTTTCTATGTTTATGAAAAATAAAACGATAAAATGAAGAAGCAATGTCCTCCCGAGCGCCGCCACACCACAGGCAAAGACATAAAAAAATGACTTGACATTTTTACTGTATCTTATTCCATAAGTGCCCTGTCATCATAGTTGGGGAAGAGCCATTTTATACCTCGCTAGCTTGACATTACCACCTCTAATGAGATCACAGATAGCTTTTATCTCGTGTTACGGGATTGTTTTTCGCCCCGCTGTCGACACAGCATCTGTTTTGGGAACAATGGCCTCTCATCTCTTCCAGAATTACCTATCAGCGCTTATCAGATGCAGGGTTATCCAGAGTGTTGTGCAGTTGGATAAAGGTCGGGGTCCTTTTCACAACAGGCAGATGTTGTAGCGACTGGTACAGACTTACCAATATCACCATTTCACTCCTGATAGAAATCCCATGTCGGATAATCAGATTTTACGATCATTTTTATTGTTTCTTTATTGTTTTTCTCTCTGTGCTAATGTTTTTTTGTATGTTTCTTTTGAGAAAACCAATTCATTATATTAACAACACTAATTGTACTTAATCTTGCAGCTCATTAATTTTAGATTTGTTGGACAATTTTTTTTGCAAAATGAACAAATGTATTTTGCTCCATCTGAGCGAGCTAGGAACATTTCCCAAGAAAACAAGAGGAAATGCTGAAGCTGTTGCTGTGGGTTTTCTGTTTCAGCCTTGTATCAGTTGGGTATCTGATACAGGGACATGAGTAGTTGATAAGGATGGGCATCATTGAAAAAAATGACGTTACCAGTATACCAATTAGGGATGCACTAAACCAACTTTTTTCAGTCCTGATAGGGATATCTAGACTTTGGGTATAGGCCGATACCAGTAATAAATTAATAATCTGTATGCTTCACTGTGTGGAAGTGACTGGGATCATCCTTATATGTGTACCTCGAAATCAAAATGTAACAAATAAATACATTATTTATATATTAATGTAATGAATCGTGATTAATTATCCAAACAATTCTATCAGATACCAGATCAGCACATTGTCAAAGACACCCGATCCAGCTATTTGTCAGCATTGGAACGATATCAGTATCGTTATCGTTGCATCTCTTGTACCAATACGTGTATCCTAATGGGGATACCATTACCAATAGAGAACTTAATTCGATGAACATTCATGTGAATGTAAGCTGTGTGTGTTCCACTGGCTAGCTGACTATAAGGAGGGTGAATTTTCATTTAAATCACCTGTTAAAATTATAGTGTGGCTTAAATTTAGGCATAATTGCGGACGTGGCTACTTTGAGTGACACGTGGGTGCCTTACAGGGTCGCTAGCTGTCTGCTCTGCTTCGTCTCCAGGGGCCGCCTCAGTTTCCACTGACGATCCGATCTGTCAATATTTAGAATTAGGCCGTGCCGTCACTGCCAAGATGGCGGCAGTTGGAGCCCCCAACTTTAAGCTTCAAAACTGCTTTTCTGAAACCTTTTGCTGATGTTGCAGAGACCAGCTGTACATATTTTATACAACATGGTTAAAGCCCTGTTAGCCATGCTAGCTGCTACATCACTGTGTTCAGAGCCTGTGCATGGCTCTGAATCCATTCTGTATGAGTTGTAGCTGCTGTGGTATTGGACCAATCGCACGTCACATTAAATCAAAGAACTCTTGCGCTGATTGGCTGCAAGCAAAATCATACAAAGAATTTTTTTCTAAATCTAGACAAAAAGGATGGATTCCAGGTATCGTTTGACTGGAAAAGTTTTGATGGTGCTTGGTAATGAGTACTGATATCTGGCTCTAGTAGTTGAAGGGATATTTGTTAAGCCACTTGGAGGAGATTTCATTCCAGGATCAGTAGGGATAGGACATAACTGATCTGTCATCTCGCACAACTGTCTCTGTCACCTTCTCTCTGCTTCTTTAAACCGACTGCACCTAACTCCACGTATATCTGTCAGATAGAGGGGAAAACACACATGCACTGTTCATTCACAGAGATAATGTACAGGTTGTATGACCATATCCCCGCTGGTCATTACCTGCTATATCTTTTAGCACAGTGGGGGAGAAAAACGAAAGACTCTGGATTTGTGCCCTGAGGTCACAGCCATTTCCCCACAATTTTCTCCTTCTATCCACTCCTCACCATTTTCTCTCCCAGTTACTTTTTGGAGGGAAAAACTCCTCCACCCTCTAAAGGTCACATTTGATTGATTTAAATTAAGTCATATAACCGGGAAAAAATTGAATTATCGACTGCGTCAAAGGCAGCTGATATGTCTAACAGAATCAAAACAGCATGATTTCAAGGGTGACAAATAAATTACAAAGTTTCCAGGATATTATGTGGTCACCATAGTACCACCCGTTAACTCCTGAAAAAGCTGAATTAAAAAAAAGTGTTTTGACTTTCACAAAGGTGCCTCTTCCTCAGCTCAGTCAACTTCCCCCGTATGACACAGCTCAAAAATACCTTTATGACCAAACATTTTCTACCAATGTTCTCGGGACATTCATTCTTTTTGTTTTATGTGAATCCAGTCCTATAGTGTAAGCTCTAATAGAACATGAAGTAAGGAATTTGTTAAAAATTCAAAAAATCAAAGCTGTTTATGGCTTTACTTTAATCCTTGAGATGAAAACAGTGGATAAGATGGTTGGAAGGCTTTTACTTTGAAATCTCTTTGTCTCTCTCTTACTGTTTGCCCCTCCCTCCTCTGTGTAATTATCCCACTTGTAATAAGTAACGCTAACTCCCATTAGCCCTGCTTGACGCTAGCATGTGTACCCCCTCAAAAGACAAGCCTGTACGTTTCTCTGATCTCTTTATCTCTCCCTTATCTCTTTCTGTGAATTTGTTGCAGGCAAGTGCATTAGCACAAGTTCATCAACATGCAAATTGCCCAAAGGTGAATGTGTTTATGCAAATGAGAGGACGCGCTGGCAGCGCACGCTCTCAGCCTGAATCGTGTAAAAAGGCTGGTAGCCGAATGGTAAAACCTTATTGCATAATTGAAGGTAGAAAAAGGCCACAGTGTGTCTTTATGGGTTTGAAATTTGCCCTTCTCTGGCAGTAGTTGCCTTTCGAAGTGGCTTCGCATTTTGCGTGACAGTCTGTGTATATTTACAGTTCTATTTGATTTCTATAATAATTCCCACTTGTGCATTACAGAAAAAGTTTGCTGATGAGTGGTGAAACTTTTTCAAGCTGCGTTGCATTCGGTAGACCTGCTCGGGTGTCTTTTAACCGAGCCCCGAGGTCAATCACACCATCTTATTTCCTGTCTTCCCACACAGTCCTCCACTAACTCCAGACATCACCACTACACTGTGCATGCACTCTGCTCTCTCTGCCTCACAGGATTTAACATTTTTACATACTTAAAATAATGCTTGTTGCAGGCTTTTATTTCAAGCATTTTTTTTTAAAGAAATCCACAGCTTTCTAACAATACAGTATTGCTTTCAAATATTCTGTACCAAAGCTGAATGTGATTTTGGCTGCCATCACTTTTGGTCTCATTTAATATTCATTTCTGACAGGGGGTGGTTGTTGTTTTTACTCATGTAACATGGCATGTCTTGTATGTTAATTATGCTAATTCAGTATTCCTAGGAACACACACATTGACAAACATATATTATGTTTACCCATGTCAGTTTTCTGAACTTAAAAGCATTTGCATAATTTAAGACACTTGGATATAAATGTATAGCGCACTTTCAGGAGGCCTGCTGTTCCTCCTGTTTTCATGCACCAGGTGACACAACATTCTTTTCGTCCTGCGTGTTTAGGGCAGAGAGAAGCACTGTGGATGTTTGACATTGCACGCACATACAGTATATGTACAGAGACGCCATAAAGAACGCATCAGATCCACAATTGCTGCGGTCTCCCTCGAGCAATCAGTGACAAATGTGTGACCTTCTGCTTGTTTATTGTGTGAGAGGAATAAGTAAGCAAGCATCACCCAGCCGACCCCATCCTTTGTACTTGACTTGGTTATTAAATATTTTACCTGTTATAGCCACGTTCCGCCAGAAGTTGTTTTTCTTTGTGTGACACACAAAGAAAAAGAATATTCGGGGCATGCAAACATATGTACACCCAATATTCTATACACAAATATATTCTTATTTAAATACAGTAACACTAAGGTGACAAATACATGTTATCACACAAGTACAATAGGTCCGCAATGTGCGATAACATTGTTCAGTATTTCCATAGCAATATGACCTGAGATTTATAAACAAATGTTGAAGTGTGCATATTAGCTATGCATTTCCTATGATGAATTTCAGAGAGCCAAAGAGTGAAAACACAGACCTCAGTCAGTACCAGTACCAGAGGCTGGCACAAAATGCTGCATGTACACACAGTGGTGACTGACTTAGCGTGAAAGAATCTTGTGGTAGAAAAGCAAACGCTGTTGAACAAACAGGACCCCGTTGCCTGGTTTGTATCTTTAAATCTGGCCCCTCAGTGGTGGAATGAACTCCCCACCGACGTCAGGACAGCAGAGTCGCTGCCCATCTTTAGGCGCAGGCTGAAAACTCACCTCTTCAAGAAGTACTACCCTGAGCCTTCCTCGTAGCACTTATTGCACTCGTATTAGTTGTTGCACTTACTGTATTTGTATCAGTTCGCTGCACTTACTGAATTTGTATTTGTTTACTGCACTTATCCTATTCGTAGTAGTTTGTAGCACTTACTATATTCGGATTAGTCTGTTGCAATTATTGTTTTCGTAGTAATTTGCCTCTGCACTATACTTTTGCTCTGGCTTATGCTTTAAGATGCTTGTTTAAGAAAGGAGATGCACTTATGACTTCTGGTGACTAGTAGTTCTCTTGAATACCTATGTTGAATACACTTCCTGTAAGTCGCTTTGGATAAAAGCGTCTGCTAAATGACTGTAATGTAATGTAATGTAATGCTAAAGCTGGCAAGAGTTAAAAGTTAAATGGTGAATGAAAATGCAAAAAAAAAAATAGCCAGCAGGAGAGTGGAAGAGTGTAACTATAATTACGTTTTGTGCCGCGAAGAGCATGAAGTCGGGCAGAATTGGCCTAAACAGCAGAATCTGGCGGGGAAGCTCACTAGTCAGTGTACGACCTCTGACCTCCCGCCGTCCACCAGCACTTCGCCGTCTACGAGCTACAGTCCACTGTGGCGAGCAGACTAGCTGGCAATCGTGGCCTCCGTCCTAAACTTTAACCAGCAGTGGGAGGGAAGACAAGACTCATCAGTCAATCATTGTCAATGAGGTGTGTCATCCTCAACCTCCCTCAGCCCCCACAACTACGCTACCCAGCATGCCGAGCCCGGTGCCAGCTGGACCGCAGCCTAAAGGGTTTAAAATGTCACAAGTTTTTAGCGGTTTAGTTCATTTCATTGTTTCATGGTTTTCTTCTGTTCTTTTTTTTTTGTTTTTTTTTTTTGTTTTATGATTATTCGTTTCTCTCCTCCTCTCTTTTCCTCCCCTCCTCTCTCCTCCCCCCTCCTATCATCTTCTCTCCTTTACTCCCCTCCCCTCTCCTCTCCTCTCCCTCCCGTCCCGTCCCCTCTCCTCTCCTCTCCTGTCTCCTCTCATCTCCTCTTTTTTCCTTTCCTCTTCTTTCCTCTCCTCTCCTCTCTTCTCTTCTCCTCTCCTGTCTCCTCTCCTCTCTCTCCTTTTCCTCTTCTCTCCTCACCTGTCTCCTCTGCTTTCCTCCCCTCTCCTCTCTTTTCCTTTTCCTTTCTTTTCCCAGCCCTCCCCTCCCCTCTCCCCTCTTCTCCCACTGTGTTAACTTCTCATGACAAACGACTCTCCCTTCCACCACTCCCCCCATCGCGCCCCTCTCCCTCTCTGCGTGTTGGTGAAGTTGCTAATATTAGGCAGAGCAAGTTCATTAGTGTAATTTAACATTGTCTAAAGTTGTTCCCCTCTCTCGCTCTCTGTTTGGCAGCTAGCTAAGATCTGTCACCATGATGCATTTGCTGTTAATGAGCTCGCCTTGTTTATGCTTTTACAGCAGCATGTGATAATTAAACTGCAGAGACGAGCGTGAAATAATCGCTTTGTGTTTACTTCGCGCTCCGCTCATGTGGTGGAGTGTGTGCATAATTGTCAAACATGCATGTGCGAGCAATGGAAGACAGGTGCCATTCAAGTTGCGGTGTGTGTTTGAGGGCACTAATGCATGTGCTCTTGCCTAGAAATACCCCAACATCATTTTGTTGGGGTATATAAAAGCTTTATTAAAGCTGTATACTTGTGTGGGTGTGTGTGCTTTGTCAATCAGCCCTGATTAAGAGTGTGTGAGCAGAGGATGCTATATTCCGTTCAGGCATTTCTCATAGATTTTCTGACAGCTCTTTAATTACAGCTCTATTGTGAAGTGTGTGCGCGTGCCTGTGTGTGTGTGAGGGTGAGAGAATGAGTGTCATCGGTGGGATGACAATGAAATAGGGAGTCGCTGAATACTGAGTGGTATTTTTAATCATTTTTCATGTAAAGAAGCATAAAACAAACATTTATCAAGAACAGAGAAAGGAACAAAGGCGGCCATTCTCCCTGTCACAGCCTCACACGCGGCAAATCTCCAGCCGACACTTCTGCAGCTTGTCAGCGAGCGTTCATGCCAGCCCGCCATGGCATGACCCTGACATTAACGCTGACTTTTGAACTCTGCATTGAGACCATATTGAGATCGGCAGATGCAACGTATGGCTCTCTCTCTGTGCGGTTTGATGGAAGTGAGAACATCATTTGAGTCGATTACAGGAGGGGAAAACGAAACACATTTAATGGGTTTAGCCAGCTGATCTTAATGTTTGGAGAGTTGAACTTAACGAAACAATCAGCCTTGACTGATGATTAAATCTCCGCTATTAATGGTACAAAAGAAGTTAAATTACAGTAGCAGGCACAGAACCTTAAAATCTGGTGATATTCTATATTTTATCCAAAAACAACAATAAGCACTTACAAGTGTTGTTTGTGCAGCTCAAGTCTGATATAGCTTACTCTTCATTGTTTTCCCAAAAACAATTGAAAGCAAATCAACGAGCCAGTTACACAAGGAGACGACATTACAAGAAACATGGGCATTGTAGTTTAGTCTGAGTCGAGTCCACATACACCGTTCTGGTGCGAGAAATACATTAAATCAAACCAAATGTGTATTAATCCGCTGCGAAAATAGTTCCTAACAAATGCATTGACTCCTGTTTGGAACGTTTGCTAAAAACTACAGTGCCCAGCTGTCTTAGGAAATTCTTAAGCCCTTTTTTTATTTTTTATAAAAGCTTTTAAAGATGTATGTCTTTCTTGTCTCTTATCATATTGAGTGATCGACAAACAGATTTTTTGGTCCTGGTTTCTTCACTTGATCACCAAAACCATATACATATATATATATATATATATATATATATAAAACTTACCCTTTAAGTAAGAAGGACTGAGACCTGATTTGTTCTGCTCCTCCTTTTGCCAAAGTCTGTATCGTCACAGTGATGACCTGTTACTGATTCTCTGTCCAATAAACCATCATTTTATTTGTTAATGTGACTTGTTGATAAGCCCTTTCGCCTGAAATTCAGTAGCAGAAGCCTAAATAAACTAAACACAAAATGACAGTAAAGGCTCAATGGGACATGATTAATATTCCAGAGGCAGGTGTTCAAATATTTGCCATTCTCCTTAGTAACTACAAGCATTGTTACCATTGCCAAATTACTGTGTTTTCTATTCCCTCAGGAAAATCGTGTTACCATTGGCAAACAAAGAAAGTGAGGCTTAACAGGAAATGCAGCCTGATTCACGGAAAGCTGAAGGGATACATTTTATAATACAAACCGTCTGTTTTGACACAGTTTAAATGATGGCAGGTCCAGTGAGTATATGTCCTGTATAGGGTTAAAATCAGTGCTGAGCTTTTACAATATTGAAATCATCCTACTTCCACTTGTGAAAAAAAAAGATAAATAGTCACAATTTTATTAAACCCCCCCCAGGAGTTCGAACAGATTTTGCACAGATTGACCTTGTGTGACAAAGATAAACAAAAATACAGTTCTAAACAGCTCCTACTAAAAGCAAAAACGTCAAATAAATAACACATACTATACTAAACAGAAACATGCTTCCTGTCCTCACCTCTGGAAGCTTTTGACTTACTGTATGTGAACTCCGTTCCTCACTGAACTGACATGCTGTGGAATTTTATTTAATAACGCATACACTCCCTTTTTTTCTCATCTCAGTTTGCTGTGTAGCTTTTCTCTGACAGTTCTGATAGCTCGGTAATTACATCTCTATGATGAGGACGAGGCTGTGTGCTGTGTGATGGTTGAGCGTGCGTGTGACACCAACCGTAGTGGTTATTAACACAGAGCGAAGCTATGAAGGAACCTGTCCACACACACGTCACCCTCATCATAGACATCTGCATCTCTACTATTTTGATATGCCGATCTTTACATGAAGCAGTGAAACTTCAATCAATGTGTGATATTAATAGCTATTATAATAATCATTTTCACAGAGTCCGTGCACCGCCACATGCAGCAGTACGAGGTGGAGTACCTGCAGTTTGCCTTCCGCTGGATGAACAACCTCCTGATGAGGGAGCTGCCATTACGCTGCACGATCAGACTGTGGGACACCTACCAGGTAAAGAAAACACACACACACACACACACACACACACACACACACACACACACACACACACACACACACACACACACACACACACACACACACACACACACATACACACATACATACATACATACATACATACACACAGCAAAAGCAGCTCTTATTGAGCTTTTTGTTATCTGTCCATTTCTATCTATCTGGCGTTGCTTTGGGTCTCAGAAACTGAGATATTCTCTGATAATGATATCTATGATTGCCTCAGAAGTTGTGCTTTTGTCATTCCTACCATTTATACCCCAGCCAAACAATCTGTATTATGCTGCATGATAAAGAATGATATAAATTGTATTTTTTTTTTTTTATAAGAAGGTATTCAATCATGACAGCCTTTCCCTGCGATAGTCTTAATTATACAGAGCATATAATACAGCCTAACTACGCTGCTCAGCCCCATCATACAGCCAGGCTACTGACAAATTTACACTTTACTTGTTAGTTTAACAGGAGCAGTTGATTCTCACAGAAAGGTTTTAAAAAATATGCAAATAAGACTTTGCGAATAAGGGATTGCAAAGGATTAGTTAATTCAGAAATGAAACAAAAGATGTCAAAGGCCCCTTTCACGCCTGAAACAAAAGTTGTTTTTTTTGCAATTGAACATGTGGTTTAATTTTATGGCTGCTCCGTTCTTTTGTGAGAGTGTCAAACTAAAGCCTATTACGGTGTTGACCTAGATGTGTAAATGTGCGTGAGAGAGAGAGAGAGAGAGAGAGAGAGCAGGGTCTTAATCCCATTCAAACACACCTGGACCTGCTCATTCCGCTGCCCTTTCACATTTACACACAGTTTAATAGGCGGCGCCTACAGTTACACCAGATTGTTAACCTCAGTTGGCGTTGTCAATAACACCTAATGTCTGCTATTGATTCAGTGGGGTGTGTGCACAAGGCTGGAACGTGTGTGTGTGTGTGTGGGTAGTCCAGGACTTGAGCTAAGTACATATAATGGATTTTCCAGCTGATCCAGAGGTTGAGTGTAAGACACGCCATCACACTGTTTGATCAGATGGGGAGAGAAGAAGAGGAGGAGGCCCCGAAGATGAATTGAGAGTTGAGGCAGAATTAAAAATGAACTCTCCACTGGTGGCACTTTCCAACTGCGGTGGTTGTTTGCACAAAACATATGTATGTATCTTTTCTGCTGTCATCTTCGCAACAGTGTCTGCAGCTGTCTGCCCCTGTTGTTCTTTCTGCTGCCGGTTCTCAGCATCAATTACAGTTTAATCATTTTCTCTGCATATTTTTATCAGAGTTTGCAAATCGGGAAGATAGGAAAGTATAAAATGCAGATGTTCTTTTTATATTTTCCGTTGACCTTTGCTTAAAGTCTGACATTTGCAACTGTAAAGGCCTTTACACACCTGGAGGTGTTACAGGAAAATGCGGAATACTTCGCCTGTCAATATTTTCCATCAAAACTATTTATACCTGCAGTGATGACAGTGTGTGGCTGTTCGCAATACTTTTTCAGCCAGAGAACCAACTGCCAGGATCCTGTTGACCCAGAGTAGCGTCTGGCAGTCTGTCTGAGCTTCAGTGTTGTAAAGTCCAAGCTAAATGTTCTGATTTTATTTGAAACCCTCTGGTAAACGGTTTTGCAGTTTATATGTCTAGAGCTTTTATTGTGAAAGGTAAGGACCGAAGGAGTGGATCTGGTCTAAGCCGCCTTTGTCAAGGTCTAAAAGAGTAATTAAGTGTGCCGTCTTGGTTGGGACTAGGAGCCTGCCTGTTGTTGTACACTATAGTGTACATTTTGAGTATATGAGATTGTCCGTTACACAAAATTACACATGAATGGTTAATTACTTTTTTGCGCGGTGCAAAAGATCAGAAAAATCCTACTGGTTCCAGGAAAATAATTCTATTCCTTTTATGGGAAAATATTCGTGTGAAAGGCATGTAAAGGCCTTAAGTCTCAAGTAGGACATTTACACAGCTCTGAGGTCAGTGTGTGTAATGTAGTACAGTTGCTTCCCATTTACAAACGCAACAATGTAAAAAATTCAAGTAACCGCACATTGCTGTGTATGTGCATTTCCGTTGCAGTGAAAAGCTCTAGCAGAACCAGATAAGTCAGAAGATGGGTGATGGGAAGCCCATTTAGATTAAGACAGATCAAGGAGTAAAGTGGGGTGTTAAAGAAAATCGAGGATGAAAGGGGAGAGAAAGAAAAAGAGTTGACAGTTTGAAGTAAAAGAGCAAAAAAGAAACAGGAAATGTAGAGATGGAAAGTGGAAAGACTTAAAAAATTAAAATAAGGACGCATTACAGTTTAGAGCAGAAGTGCTTAGTCCACAGCTTTCTACAAACCATAGCTTGGATGAATAAACACCAAATGAATCTTGTCTAAACCGTCCTGAACTTTAACTGACTTGAACTTCGGGCAGCTTGAAGCAGATTGCAGCTGACAGGTGAAAGCCACGTAACTTTTCTTGCCTTACTTGAATTAAGAACCCCCACGGCCATTTCGGTGTCAGATTCAGTTTGTGTTAGCACCATCGGATGCTGATAGAACTCCACTGCTGGCTGGTAAAAAATATATTTTACTAATAATATATGTTTTATTTCATCGCAAGCTCAGGGTGGAGCAAATATATTAATTGTTATCATCTTATGAAACATTGAGTCCTTGTGCCTTTTAAATTGTAATAATGCAAACTATCACATGAGCATTACCATTGCTTCTAAATATTTATATTACAATAAAGCTACTAGGGCTGCAAATGACTGCTATTTTGATAATCAATTAATGCTAGAGTTGTGTTCGCTTTGATGGACAAACGGTCACAAGCTGATTAAAAAAAACAAACATAACAGACTTGAATATGTTCAGATATTTTTCTATCCTTTTTGTGATGACTCAGTGTAGTGTTCAGTAGTAGTCAATGTGTTCTGTCCGCCTCGTTTGTATTCGAATTACAACCATGCATTTGTCTTTTCTCTGTTGCCTCCGACTCTTTTCAAATGCTCAATCCGAAGACGAAAGAGAAACCAATGACACGCCGTCGTTTCCTGTAATTCGTCACCTGAGCTGCAGAAGCCCCGCCATTGGCTGGTTTGCTGCCACTAAATGGAGATGTTTCTACAGCGCATGTCAAGCATAACACAGGCCCAACTAATCAATGATCAGATTTGTTACCAGCTATTCTTCTAATCAATTTTAATCAATTAATTGTTGCAACCCAGAATCCTACTCGCACTAACTGATCCCTGTGAGCATAGATTGAGACTCTTCACTTTCTCTCTGCTCAATGACATAAAGCTGCTGGGTCAGCTACAATGCAGTGCTAGTATACTTGAGAATAAAAACAAATCCTGAACACTCCCAAGTCCTCCAGTTTAAGTGCATTCCCTCCACTCACATGACTTATGTGGACATCCGTGATTAGGCAGCCAAAGAAACACATTTTTCTCGGGTAGAACACTCTGGCTGATCCGACAGCAGCACTTTGTTTTCATGGATCCGCTTACTGGTCAGCCCATCCCTTAAAGATACCGATGGGCATTGCGCTTTACGCTAGTGGAGGATTGATATTAAATCATTACATCTCCCATTTAAGATGGGTTTTTTTTCTGGTGCATTTTGACTGAACCACAGCCAGCTGGCTGGAAAGACAAACATATCTAGTGGTGTAGAGCTAGATAGGGATGTTGATAGTTTGGACTTTTCTTTTGCCTGATTGATGGACATGGTGAGTAAGTGAGGAGAGGAAAGGGTGAGAGGTGCCCATATGAGGAAATGCTTTCCTTATATGCTTAGAAATGCATCAAGAGAATTAAGTTTGGAGCTAGAGTGGGTGACCTTTACAATACTCTGGATTACTCTGATAAAGTAAATGAACACAAAATTGAATACAAGCTTGAGGTTATTAAGACATACTAGCAGGCCTAGTGCCTTAGCCAGCTCTGCTGTCTCTATTATACGTGAAGTCTGCATGGTGTCCATAGTAACAAGCAGTTCTTTTTCATCATGCATCAACAGTAAGGAGCTCAGCGATAAATCTAATCATCATCTTACTGAAATATGGAAAGAAAATAGAGAGGAAAAAAGCAAAAAAAAGCCAATGGAAAAAAATATAATTATCGAGACACTCATGGAAACAGAGAAGTGCTGCTTTCAAAGTGGATTTACAGCATCGTAAAAAAGAACACCTTGTCCAGACATTTAATTACGACTCGTGTCACTTCGTGAATATGATTTACACCTTGTTGTCAGAACAGTGGGAACACTGATGGATGACTTAAAGCCACTTGTACGCCTCAGTTTAAGTTGTATTCATTATGAATTATTTGGTTTACACTTGATTTACACAACACCTGTTTGTTTAAGCAGCAGAGAACAGGATATTGATATTGGACGGTTCCTCAGGTTTGGGGGCCTCGGGGTGCCTCTCTGCATTATGTGGTCCTGCTGGCTTTGTTAGACGGTGACCAGTTGGCCTATGCCTTAAAGCTACATTATGTTGTAATCTTGGGAGCTTTGTTTACACACACTTTTTCACACACACGTAACACTGCTACAGAGACAGACAAGAGGCATCGATATATCAGCCACCTTTCGTGGAAAGCCATAGTCTTGAATTTATAGGTTTGAGAAGTGTGTGGAAGCAAATCCATCTAGTTAGCTGGATAACATCATAATAGCTTTGTGGCACAGGCTGCTGGTATATACTTTTTATGCTCACATTTCAAATAGCAAATAACTTCAAATCCAAAACATAAAACCAAAATATGGAAATGAAATATGGAAATGAACACATTTAACCACTAACAATGACTTTATGTTTTTGCTGTTTTCTTTAAATGTAAAACACCTAATCTCTAACAATTATCAGATGCCCAGTTGGATCAACTAATGTAATGGTGGCACTGCAGTAACAGTTGAAACATTTAAAGATAATAATACAAATCAGAGCTTAAGCCTACAGCGATTGCTCCTCACTGCCTTGGGACCCCTTTTTGTTTCCTTGCTTACTTCACTTGTTCCTTCATTACCTCTTAATTCCATCCCTCTCTTTCTATCCTTCTCTTTTTTGGCATTTGACATCTTACTTTCTTTAGTTTCTAGTAAGTTTCGACCCACGCATCAGGGGCACCGTTGTGTGTATGTGTATTGCAGATTTAAAAAGAAATGCAAAAAATCGGGCTAGGGGCTGAGAGATGAAACCACGCCCACTTTCGTATGAAGAACTCCTCGATGCAGCATCGACAAATATGGTAGCTACAGTAGATTGTGAAATAGAGTCGGGGCATTGGGCACTGAATTGGATACATTTACTGTTTATCAAAAGATAAAAGCGACTTGCATTACACCCCAATCTCCTTCCCCCTCACTCCCATCTGCTCGGAGACTACTCCTCCAGGTAAGGAGTGGGTGATGGAACGATCCGGTTGTAGCAACTCAAATTCAGCCAGTGCAAACCGTACCAGTTCCATCTCCCTAGCAGCTGTCTGCTATCCTCCCAGCTGTGGCCTCCTTCAGCGGGGAGAAGGGACACAGCCCTGCTGCTGGCCACCAACCTGCTGTTCTGCTTATTTTCTGTAACCAGTGTAATCTAAGCATGAAAACGTGGTGGAATTAGCAAGCTAACATTACTTGGCTAGCTAGCCAGCTGCTCAATAAGTAAAATTTACACAGAAAGGAACCAACAAGCTTGTGATGTGCTGTGATTGTAATGCTACACAGGGGTTACTGAAAAAAAAAAATGACAGATGCTGTGTAGCGAGGCGGGTTGAGGGTTCTGATAAGACGACGTTAATATTCTTCACTCATGACGTAGATAAGTCAAAAACGGTCGACTCTGTCCCTGTAAGATTAGGGCTGGTTTCACCAGTAGATGGCATTTTGAGCCATTTTCAACTCTGAAATGCAAATTGTTATACATTTTTATAAAAAATGCAAATATTAACACCAGAATGAATGTGTTTCATCACAGTACAGTTATCTCATTTAATTTACAGCTTAGAAAACACAGTACCTCTTTTAAAAAGTGGTTGATAGCTGAGTCGCCCGTGTGAGGGAAACAACACATACTACTGCTCTACTTGGAGAAAAAGAAACCAGTGATGAATGATTAAACAGTGTTGTTTCTTTGTCGTGACTTGACAGCAGCCCAAGTACACGTTGTACTTGTAATCCATCCTCTAAATATTTGATGTTTAACATTGTCGTTTGGATCGCACCCCCACGCCAACTCGGCCCTTCAGAAACAACACGCACATGCACCTTTTTTTCGGCAGGTCCCTCACCTCCAGTGCTACCCTGCTAGGTTTATTAGGCCACTTTTCACTCATGAAACTTTCAGTGGAGCTGTCAGCAACACACAGCGCTGTTCTCCGGTCTATTCTGCTATTGTCCTTTATAGAACTTTTCCCATCATTCTTCTCAACTCATCCTAACTTTCCTCCTCTATCCTATCTTTTCTTGCATTTTCTCAGACCTTGCTCTTCTCCATCATACCTTCCTGTGAATGACGCTTTTGAAAGACAGTCACAACAACAGACAACAAGGTGGAGATTTTGGAGTGCCTCAATTAATCGGATATGCTGCACAACAGAGCCCATTGCATGTGATTTCATCCTTTTTGACTCAGTCGGTTCTTTCGCAAACTTCGGCTCAAGGGACAATGCTCTTGAAGCTATTAAAACCTTTTATGTTCCTTGCCTTGTCAGTAGGTTTTTCCCGTGTTTGTTTGAGCTCTTGTCGTGCTTTACCGACTTTACCTCCGAGGCAAGAAAGTCTCTCTGTTCGGCAGATGATTTGGTTGTTGTAGAGGGCCCCTTTTCAACACGACAAAAATATGTATTATTCATTATTGTCTAAACAACCTGGATTTCCAAACCAGATAAATGCAGCTTTTTTTTTGAAAAATGTCCTTAATGCACATCCACGAATCACCAAGAAATGGGAAAGATGTTGGCCTTGGTAGAAGAAAAAACTTTGAGTGTTTGGGTCTCTCTCACAGATGCAGATAATAAACAGAAAGACCTTGCCCTTTGCCACTGAGCGTGTGTGTGTGTGTGTGTGTGTGTGGGTGTGTCTGTGTGTGTCTGTGAGTGTGTGTTCCAGGGGAGATTTTAACCTGAGTGTTGTAATGTCTCCGCTGTGGTCCTCTCTCTGCGGTGCGGCCATCTGTTCAGCAGCCTGATCTGAACAAGAGAGGCTTCCTTCATCACCTCCTCTTTCTGTCTGCAGTCTCTTCTCCATATTTGCTTTTTTGTTTTTCTCTTCATTTGTTTTTGTCTATTTTTCCCTCTGTCAGATTCCCATCTTTGTCACTTTTTCGCCATTTGTCACTATTGATTTCATGACGAGGAGGAGAGAGAGAAACGTGGGTGGGGGGAGAACATGAATGATGTGGAGAGAAACACACTCACACATGGAAAGACACGCACCTTTTCTCATCGGTATACACACACACACACACACACACACACACAGGCAGACGGACAGACAGACAGGGACCAAATTATCCCTGTTGCGTGGAGCATGAAATTAGCAAGTAGCTCAGTGTGGCAGCATTAGCATGGCTGTTAGAAGGATACCGTGACACTTTCAGGTTCTGAAATATGGTCCTTTTCGATATGGACGGTTGAATAAACTGGGCAGGGAGCTGTTCAGCGTTGTTAGTGGCCATGTTTTAAGAAAAAAAAACATTGTGCAAGATGTGATCAAATGTGTCAATCAGTCAGAACATTTGCTAAGACTGAGATTAAAGAGCACAAACTACATAAATCAAATGTACGCAATGGTCCGGGTGTGTTGCTTTGAGTCCATTCCATTTCAGGTGGCTTTATACTTCCACTCTACTGCATTTCATAGTCAAATATTGAACCTGTCATCGTTCCAGCTTTTCTAAATGAGCTTATTTAGTAATGAACTCCATATCTTTTGATTTTAGACTGTTAGTTAGACAAAATGAGCAGTTTCAATCACAAAAAATAGATGATAATGATGTGTAATTTTCTGACATTTTACTGACCTAATTAATTGAAAAAGTAATCAGTAGAGTATTCGACACCGAAAGTAATCATTAGTTGCAGCTCTATTACTTTATTTCACAAATCTGATTTGGAGTTTAAGCAAATATTGATATATGTGATTAATTTGATTAGTGAATCAGCATATCATGTAATTCATTAATAAAGTTTAAACTATAAGCTCCACCTGACCATCAACAAAAGTTAAATGCTGCTCACACATAGATCCATCATTATTAACAATCTAGCAATGTTGTATATGATAATGTATTGTTCAAATGTCCCATTACCTGCAGAGTGAGCACTTCAACTGTTGGTACTTGTAGTAAATGTGTACTTTTACTTGAGTAAAGGCTGTGAATATTTCTACAACTGATCTGAATCTACCTTCTCTTCTAGCCTCAGTCTAATGTTGTATAACTGTCATTTTGCTTTCCTTCATCTTGACTATCAGGTCAATTATCTTTGTTGAACATATTTTTGTATGCTCCATTTCCAGCGCTGCAGCACTTTCTCTTTCATATTTTAATGTCACAATGGAGGTCTCAAATAAAATCAAAAGTAATGACAGAAATTGAATTAGATTAAAGGTTTCTCTGTAGGACATTGATAAAAGATTAAGCCCATGCCAAGCTATTTATTTGAGTTTATATATTTCTATCTCTACCTTACCATAATTAGCTTGCCTGAGATTTTAATTGTAACCTGAAGGGCACAGGTTACCAGCGTGCTTTTTTCCCATTCACTATTCTTAAACAAAGCTCTACACAAATTACATATGCAATCTGATACCACAAGAAAAGAAGAAAAAAACCAAACATTTGTACATTGTTGCATGGCCTTGAGTATTCACCAGACAGATTAATTCAGTGTTGGTGCCACGGAGAAGAATGATGGGAAAGAAAAAAGCTGCTTTCTCAGTGAAATAAACGCTCCCATTGAGCTTGAATCTCTTTGACAGCGTTATTTAATCAAAAACGGGGGAATTGTTTCTTTCAAGTAAAACCAAGAGATATGACCTTTCTAAATGCAGTGCTTCAGACCTCCATATCTTTATCAGACTACACAAGGGTCACATGCACTCTAGAATATGAATAAAACACCTGCCTGCCAACAGAATCAGAGGGAGATTGCGTGAGCATCCCAGAGGGAAGTGGCCCTCCTCACTCCTCCTGACTGCGTGTCTCCTATCTGTCGTAGCGGGTCGGCCTTGCGGTCACGGTCAACAATGAGACAGGCCTCTGCAGACAGGACCCCGATGATAGACACACACACACACACACACACACACACACACACACACACACACACACACACACACACACACAAAGCCTTACTCTCTTCCATAAATGCACACGCCCGCACATGAGATTCTCCTCTCTGTGTCCCTCCGTCACACTGCTGCTGACATGAGCATCACTAATTCTCCCTGTTTCTCTTTTTATTGTCTGACTCTGACACAGTCTCAGCATGAAGCGCACAGTATAAGTTTCTCAAACGCAGCATTTATCGCAGAGCTAATGTACTTGTTGGCGTTGCAATGTTACTAATTTTCTCATCACTGTACGTTTTCCCCTTATTTCCATTTTCATATACGCACTTTATATTCTCACTCACTCACATTATGGACACAATGCTTTTCTTTCAAATACAACATAGACTTAGTGAGGTTTGAGGGATCTGAAATGGACCAAATTGATGGCAATGTGTGAATTCTGATTATTTTATGATTCTTTTCCCCCCTTTGATTAACCTTAGTGCTTGGCAATTGAAAATGTACCCTTAAGCAAGACACGGCATAGGAGAGAGAGAGGCACACACAGGGACAGAAACTATGCTCAAGTTCATTTCAACATATTTAGAGCAACTCCTCTGGCATTTATTCCCTAAATAAGCCCCCGTTCTTGCTTTTTAAATGGATTTCATCATCACCAGACGGCTGTCTTCCTTGTATTTATTTTCTCTGAGATCTTTCACTGTAATTAACATTTTACAAAGCTCCTTCTTTGCCTTTGTTTAGTGTTCTAAATCTATACTGCAGTCACACACCCACAGCAATCCTGCGTGCATACTTGTACAGCTTGTAGCAGTTAATGTCAACCATCTCCAATCTCTACCTCCGACTCGTTCATGTAAAATGAAAAGTGCTTTGAAATGACCTTTATTGAGTGCCGGCATTTCATCGCATCCTATCGGTTAAAATCTGCTCATTTATCATCTTGCATCACCCACCCCTTCAGCAACATCACCTTTTCACCTTGTCTGGAGTCGGTCCGTCAGGGTATCGAGTTAGTCCCACGTCAGGCTGCTTTGTTTGGGAGGGATGAGGCTAGTCAGACAGCCAGCGCAGCAGTTTAAAGACACCGTGACATTGCAACACTCCTTCCCTTTTTTCCTCCTCTGTGCACCTTTAGCCTTCTATCCTCTCAGGGCTTTCATGCACTCCCCCTTACCTCTTACCCCTCTCCCTAGCCACCCCCCCCCCCTCACCCTTTTCTCCCCACTTTTTCCCTACTTTGATCAGCAGGAGTTCTCAGTCAAAATCTTGTGTGTCTCTTGTGTGTCTCAGCCAATATGGCTGACCAGACACAAGCGTATTAATAATCCAACCCCTCTTAAATCCTTTTATATGCAGTTATGGTTACAGAGTCTCTCCAACTCCCTATCTTGTATTATGAGTGTAATACATTTGCAAAAAATAGACAAAACGAACAATAAACAAAGTGAAAACCAATTTGGCTGATGACATATGTTATGTTATTTGTATTATTATTTCATTTTTTTATTGTAGCTCATGATAATATCCTTTTTTCAGAAATTATTTTGTCCAAGATCGCGTAGTGAAAATCCGATATGGTGACAGCCCTATGCCAGAATTACATTAAAGTCTGCAACATGTCACACATTCTGTCATTAGTTAAGCCGCCATTCCTGCCGCAGCCACAATTTCAAATTAATGGTGGAGCGCCAAGGAATGAGCGGCGACAAATCAGAAGATCAAGATAACTTGTCAACAGAAGTTAGTTCTTGATAAAGACGAATCATTTTGTAAGACGCGAAATATTCCTCACAGTCATATTAATGAGAAAGAGAGAGAGAGAGAGAGAGGGGAGGGCAGGTGACAGAGATTCGTTGAATGAGACTGAAGGAGTCGAGAGATTGGGGAGAGCCGAGGATAGATGGAGAGGTGATTGAAAACGCGGGAGAGGGAGGCGGACAGAGAGAGAGCGAGAGAGCGAGAGAGAGAGACTGGATTTCAGAGTTTCACAGTCCCTGAGGGTTCATCGGCGCCTTCAACCATGAACTCTCTCACACACACTCACACATACACAGAAACCCGCGGAAGAAAAGGAAATTAAAAGTGCGCGAAGCTTTGGGGTCTGATAAACACTGCGCTGCCGTATGCCTCTCGTATACCAACTCATCTGTTTGTGCGTGGGAGTGTTTGCTTGCTTCTGTTGTTTGGATTGCAGATGCAAGGTTAGACCAACAAGCCAATCACCTGCCAGTTTACAACTCGCATCACGCTTCGCTTCACTGTTCACAAACACCCCTATTTTTTTTTCTCTCTCTCTCTCTCTCTCTCTCTCTCTCTCTCACCAAACTCTATTTCTATTACTCACTTTCTCCATCCCAACAAACACAAACACTCTCAGTTGGGAAATTCTGAAAATTGGTTTAACTAAGTGGGTAAAGTAAGAGGAAACCCAAACAACAGGAGACGTACAAAAAAAGCGACATTCATCTGGTGTATATATATATATATATATATATATATATATAAATATAATTTTTCCGACTATTTCTGGGTCTCGCCGCGTCTCTTGTTTCAATCTGTCCATCCTCTATTATTTCTTGCCTCGTTCCTGGAGGGAAATTCAATTATCACAGCAGAAAGGCAGTTCCTGTTAATTCCTGCGGAGTTATGGCTCGCTGTTACACACAAATGAGTGCAGTGGTTAAAGAGCAGCGCCTCGCTTACTCAGAGAAAGTGGACCTAATGCTACAACCACGCCCATCTAATTGCAATACTGTAAATTAGATGTAAAAATGTGATAAACATGGCTGATTTATTGGAACATGTGTGCAACCTCAGGCTCTTTTTCTATACTCACCTGTGCCAAAGAGTCCACAGAGCAAAAATAGTGCTCGAAGTCGGTTTCCTTAAACCGTAAATGATGCCCGGGTAGTGAAACGTGGGCGTATATTAATGTGGCATCGCTTCTTTACCACGGAAAACTATCCAAGTAGACACATCAGAGCGAACGCATGAATAAATTCATGATTTCATGCTATTAGTAAGAGTGCGAGTGTGATTTGCATGTTTCTTCCACTCAAGTACATCTGCGTGTTTGGGAAGCCCACATACAGTAGAGACACTGTATGTGTGCAATTCCACATTTTAATTCCAGGAAATTTTTAAGCTAAAATAATGCCCAGCATGTGGTTAACTAAACCCCCAGACGAGCGTGCCAGAATGTATTGAGAAAGGCTCACACATTAAAATGCTCTTTTGATATTCTGTCCCACCTTTAAGGGGGCCATATACTCCCTATTCACTTACATTTAAAGGCCCTGGTAATTATCCTCCCTCTGATAGGGCTCCGGAGAAGAAAGAAATAATGAATAGAACAAGGAACATCTCATCCTTTGTGTGTCTCTCTCTCTCTCTCTCTCTCTCTCTCTCTCGCTCTTTAATTCCCCCGCTCATTGCCGAGTCATAAAAAAAAATGAGCCGCCAAACATAACGAGGGGTTGAAATAAAAAGCTGTGCATAGAAGAGGGGATTTGTATCCTTCTTTGTCTCTGTCGCCCTGCGAATGTAAATTTCTGGATTGTGACAGATAAATGTTTTATATCCTTCTTTCTTTTAATCCTTTTTCCTCTTCTTTTGGTGTATACTGTAGACTAAATAAATCAAGTTCAAATCCTTCTTAATCGTAAAAAGGGTGATGAAGGGCGATATGAGGTATCATGAGCTTCTGTTTGAACGATGCAACATAGCTGTGTGTGTGTGTGTGTGAAATGTTAAACTTGTTTGTAAATCAACATTTCTCTCTCACCAGGCTGAACCAGAGGGCTTCTCCCATTTCCACCTCTACGTGTGCGCCGCCTTCCTGGTGAGGTGGAGGAAAGAGATTCTAGAGGAGAGGGATTTTCAGGTAATGTGCACAGAAGACACAGGGGGCGCCGTAAAGCTTTTGTGTTCCCCTCTTAGCGCACAGACTGGCATGCTCACATACATTAATCCATACATGTTTTCATACCCAGCTGGTGAGGTTAATGGTGATATACTGTACATAGCTTCATATCGATGCAAATGAGTCTCGGTTGTCCCGGTTGTGTGCATTAAAAAAGAAAAAAAAAGACCGTAGAGCTGTTTTCGTGGCCTACATCCCTCTCCATTACCTCCCTGGTCATTAACTGTGAGGTTCAAAAGTCGTTGTTGAGTGCATTAGTAGATGACAGTAGACAGCTGCCAGAAGGTGACTTTGGTTGCCAGCTCACTGGGGGACCTGGCTTCTTAACAGTAGCAACACAGTCTAATATCATCACATACCAAACATCAGCTATGCTCTTTGGGCTGCTCTCTCTCTCTCTTCGTCTCTTCTTTTGCTTCTTTGGTGTATTTTTTCCCCCCGCTGTGTCATGTTTCATATACTCCCTCTGTTCTTGTTACATATCGTTTCTCAGCTTTCTTCATCGTTGATTCACTTTGCACGGCACTTGTTCTTTCCTCAGCTGGTCCAAGTCTTTTCATGTCACCCTTCTTTCTATTACTCACCAATAGAAATATTTTTAAAAGCGGCGAAAGAAGAATAAAAGAGTTAAAGGAAATGCCAGACATATGTTATTAGTGCAAACCTGCTGTACTGATGTTAGTCAGAGTCCGGTTGATCAATTCCGATCTCTTAGTTAACTTGAACTCAATGCAGACCATTTTTCTCCCACTCACATTCTCACCTGACTGAAAATCTGTGCCAGAGGAATTTTTTTCCTGAGATAATCTTAGATATGTGAACTCAGTAAGGGTTTTGTTCACTGTAAGAGTTTCAAGAGAAAATAGAACATATTTATGTTTTATAAAGAGAAGGCTGAGTAAAAACATATTTAGGTAAAGTGAATTTTATATCAGCAGTCCTTGTTTGAATTGCCATCATGCTGGTTTTTTATTTATTAGAATCACATTATAGAGACATTATTCAGTACTTGAATGAGAAATTACTCTCAGCACTTCAGATGTCCTGCACATGTGATTTCTACTGTAGCTCCCCTCAGGTGGAAGGGATGGAACCAATGAAATTACAGCTTATACAAGGCGGTCACTCCATCTTTTTTCTGTCACTCCCACCATGTTATAAATCAGAAGAGGTCTTCAAAGGCGATAGCAGTCAGAGGGCTACAGTTCTAAAGAACCTGCGTTTTAGATGGAGGCCAGTTGATTAAAGCTGATTCACCCACTGAGTGAGACACTGGAGGCTGTCAGAGTCTGAAGATGAGGCATCAACTGACTCATCTGTTCTTACTTTCAGGCTCGTCTTACGCTCTTTTCTCTCGCCCTTTTTTCCAAAACCGAGTTCAAATAAGATTGCTACTTTTCGTTGGATCCCATTTCAGATTGAACTTAAGATGGTTATGGGTTTTTTAAATGGATTTCTGCAGCGTTTTTGAGCTATGCACGCAGAAAAGCCTCGCTAACCTTTGTGTAGTTACAGTGTGTCCGCTCTTGCGAGAAAATGGTAGAAAAAAATAATGATAATTATGGTAATGTTCACAATTTTGAACAGGACTTGGCAGGCATACTGAGAGCAGACAGAGCCTGTGGGGGAGTCAGCTATGGCAGACTTGAGAATCATTATGAATTCAGGAAGCTCCTAAACACCATCAGCTTGAAGACACATGGGTCAGCTTCATTTCTTGCTCCCACAAGTATTATAGAGTCTTGTGACTAACCATCGCTGAAAAAATGCACTTTATAATTTCCTTCTTTCTGCTTGTTAGTCATGCTAGCAGTGTGACTCTCTGCATGGCAACGTCAGTCAGTCAGTCCACCAATTTGGTCCAGAATGAAATATCTTAACAATTACTGGGTCGATTGCCATGGGTTCTTTTTTCTATGTTCATGGTCACAAGAAGATTGATCCCAATCTTCAGTTTTTGTAAAAAATATTTTTCAAAAACATTATGTGATACAGTTGTATAGAGAAATTAAAGTTTTCCCTCATTCAATGAAATATCCAAACATCTACTAAATAGATTGGCATATTTTGTACAGACATTCATGGTCACCAGATGATTTATGCTAACTGAATTAACTTTGCCAAAATCCTTCAAAAATAAGGTCCTCGCCATCACCATTACTGTGTTTAGTGCAACATAGAAAAACTAACATGGGGACCTTTACATTATACCTGCTACGCATTAGCAAGTTAAAACTGTCTCTGTGTGCATGTTAGCATGCTAATGTTAGCATTTAGCTCAAAGAACAGTTGTGAGTACAGCCTAAAAGAGAGATTTTTAGTCTGGTTTTAAAAATGTAGCTCTGCTGTTGGACAAAGATCAAATGTTTGAAAACTAAGTCCACAGTGGCCCTCTCCAACATGTTCTCAGGCATGCACACTACTGTCAGTCCAAACTTTTCTGTGGTATTAGCACAGGACTCGTGTGTGTGTGTGTGTGTTCTGTGTGTGTTAGCACAGGTGTGTGTGTGTGTGTGTGTGTGTGTGTGTGTGTGTGTGTGTGTGTGTGTGTGTGTGTGTGTGTGTGTGTGTATATTCAAAAAACAAGTTTGTCACGTAATAAATATGAATGTTCAGTCCCCTTTGATGGTTTTGTAGGGGTTGTTAATTTGAGAGAAAATGGTTAATTTTCACAAATTGATCAACCAAATATAAAACATTTTACTAAGAATTTTTTTTTTTTACACAGATTAGTGTCAGTGAGGAAAGAGAAAAACTAAAGATTTCTTCTCTTGTCAGCTTTAGAAGTTTAATTTCAAGAGATTTCTGCCTGGGATCCACTGAGCGTCTGAGTTCAAACGTGGGTCTGCCAGGTTCTTAAGGGCCTGTTGAACAGCTCTTATCTCAACATGCTTCATCCAAGAACCCTCCCGGCATCACTTTCCTCTCATGTTTGCCTTTCTTTCTCTTCCTGTCTTTCTCTGTCACTCTGTTTCTCTCTCTGTTAATAATTCCCAGCCGATCTGTTTTTGCCCCTCTTTATTGATTTGCTGCTCCTTTTCATCTTTTGTTTTGTCTTACTGTTTCTCCTTGTCTCTGTCTTTCATTCTGTATTTCTTTCTTCCCCCCCCCCCTTTCTTTCCCATACTTGGCACATCATCATTGACATCATCATTAGATGGTGTCTAGGGATGGCAGTGTGTGTCATTCGGTTGGGCCACTACTCTGGCGGCGGCAGATGACTGAAATATGAACTTTGATTGATTGCCACGGAATTTGTACGGAAATGTATGTTTCCCAGAAGACCAAGCATATCAATGTGATACTCTCTGTTTTCTTCGTGGGCCACCATTAGGTTTACATCCATGGTTATTTGTGAAAAGTCTCAGCAACTATAAATAATCGAGCTTGACATTTTGTACAGCCATTCATGGTTCACACCAGCAAGTCAAAGTTTTCACTTATCTAGTGAAATATCTCAACATGTAATAGATGGCTTGCCACAATAATTTGGTCAGATATGCATGGTCCCCAGATGATGAATGTTCTCTAGCGCTACCATGAAGATGACATTCCTGTTTTATATTGACAAATATTCATAGTCCCCAGAGGATGAGGCCTGCTGACTTTGAGTTTTTTATGCTACAAAAAACTCCATGTGTGGTTTTAGTGTAAGTTATCGACAACTGTTAACACGATTGACATAACATTTTGTAAATATTCCTCACAGGATGAATTTTGAAACGGTTGCTGAAAAAAGTTTGTTGCCAAAGTTTTAAGAT
Organism: Anoplopoma fimbria; assembly: GCF_027596085.1. Lineage (NCBI taxonomy): Eukaryota > Metazoa > Chordata > Actinopteri > Perciformes > Anoplopomatidae > Anoplopoma > Anoplopoma fimbria. Next base: position 13,691,777 of record NC_072471.1, on the reverse strand, counting down.
GCTTAAGAGAAATCTTAAACTTGTCTGCTTAAGGTTTGTGAGAGCTCATACAATAGTGTAAAGCCTTAAAACTGTCCCAAGGCAATAACAAGTTGGCAGTCCAACACGCATTAATGGTTTACCAAAATCAGTCGTGCCTTTTCAGCCTTCAACATGCATTCACACAAACAATATGCCCTTCCAGCAATATAACAAAGCTTTCTTGTTCTCATCAATCTACTTATTATTACACTGAATTGCTTCTCCAATTTTCCCAGGCCTGGAGGCTAACTAGACGTGTAGCTGCTAGTTAGCACAGCACAACATTCATGTGTTATAGCTTGAAATTAAGGTTTTGATTGATTTGTGCTTTGCTGATTTGGGAACCCATGTTCATTCTGCTGAAATTCATTAATTACATACATCCTGGTTTGAAATCTAAAGTACTCTGTCATAGATTCCTCCACTTCTCAAAGCTGTGGAGACACTAGATTGGAAAGTAACAGGTTAAACTCTCGATTGCATATGTGGAAGTTGAAAACATGTTGTTCTTTAAAGGTAATTTTGATTGACACATATAAGCCTCAACATCTGCTGAACCATTGACGTGTAGTCATGCACTGTATACAAGTGTGAGCTAATTGTCTTTAATGTAAAATGTAGAAAAATCGGGTAGCAGCAATGGATGACAAACTTCTGGCGAGTTACATGCTTGGGGTCCTGAGAGGGAACACGAATTATTAATTCACTTTAATAGTTTTAATTTAAAATACCACGCAGAAAAGTAATTTAAAAAGAATAATTCGTGCATTGTTATCAAACATAGTAAGGAGTGTGAGTGTGAATCTCCTCCCCTGGTTGTGGGATTGGATTGGTTAAGCTGCTTAATGAAAAGTAGGAGAAGTATTGCACTCCTAAAGCAATCTGCCTTCCACCGTTCCACCTCAGCTAGCACACCACTGCTAACTGCAGGCCTGGACTGCTTGGATAAGTTTTGGGGTCCACCAACACACACACACACACACACACACACACACACACACACACACACACACACACACACACACACACTAACACACACATTTTCATGCATTTTACTCTGTCACTCAAAGCCACATGCTCATACACACAACAACATAAAAACGCTCATACCAAATTCTCTCTCACGCTGTACAACTGTATTCACACATTCACTTCTGAACACACAGTGCACACCGTAATGGGTGGAGATATTATGCAGGTTTGCTGTTTTTGAGTAGGGCCAGCACAGTCAGCGCCATTTCCCATTAGGCGGTGCCACCTGCAGACACCACTGCAGTGCTGCCTTTAAATTACTACGAAAAAACCTCTGCACTCTGGTTACGTAACCCTGCCGTTTTTGTGGACCTGTACCTCATCCTGGAAATTAGACAATTGAGCCGTCAGCATTTGAAACCCGCCTCAAGGTTCAGATGCAGCAAAATCCTTGTGTTACAGCGAAATGGAGTAATAAGACACAACCCGACAGCCCCAATATTCAGGCTTAAGCACAAATGTCAACTTGTTATGCACGCCAGAATGAAGGGAATCATTGCTCTGTTTGCAATTTAGCCATTTTGCAATTTGTTTCCAAAGATGACAGCCTCTGAAATAGTTGTCAAAATTAAAATATTTCCCGGCGCTTGAGCAGGAATCTTTTGCTGCCCGTATAAACAACCATTTGCTTCTCTATATATGTTCAAATTATGCCTCTTCATTTTTCTCAAAGTACTCAGAATGTATACGTATGATTCAACTTGAGCTAATATGATTTGAAGCTGGCAGTGATGCTCAGCAGAGGTGCTACATTGCATTTCATCCAGAGTTTGGAAAAGGCACATACATATGCAAACACACTCTATATTCTCTATATGCTCTCTGTCTGCATCCTTAATGTTTATTGACGTGTACAACTCATATTGGCATGTTTTTTATGCATCAGAGCACCTTTACAGACATTATTTAAGACCCCCTATGCACTTGATAATGTAAAACTAAAGCCCATTTTCCAGCAGCATTACATATATTTAATGTTTAGCACACATGTCATGCCTGTTGCTTTTCATCTGTTTTGCATACCATACGTTGCCTACTCTTGCATGTTAAAATTATTAAGATGCATATAGCCTGCAAACTTAAGTCCTTGCACATAATAAAATGTGATTAAAGAACCTGCTGGCTGTTAATACCTACCCTATTAATGTTTACTAATGGTATCTTTTCTAATGTATAAAGTTATTCATCATTTCCAAGGATATGCGACTACAGTATCTGTGTTTCATTTTTTTTATGTCAACGGTCAAGCAGCACGGAAATTAACCTGCGGACTAACAAGGACATGCTGACATTTATGTCCATTCACAAACATAACCTGGCTCACATTTGTCATCCTTGATTTCATGGCTGTCAGTGGAGCTTCTTGATCTTGGGCCATCTAACAGTTTCCCTGAGATTTCATTAGCGAGCGTTGCTGAATAGTCCCCGTCGTGAAGTTTCCCCCCCCATTGCGATCGTTAATGTGAGGCCAAGCGTTTATGTGAAAGCAAACCTATTAGTTCTGTGTAAATGGAATCTGACTGTCGCTACAGTTTTCCCGCAGACATGCAGGAGGAGCTGAAGTGAAGACGGAAAAGCGAGGGGTAGAAGAGTGAAGGAGGGAGGCCAAGATTTGTTTTCACTTTAATTAATGGTGTGTGAAAAACTGTGGACCTTTTGTAAATGTCAGCGTCTGTCCTCAGATCAGTTACGTGTGGAGAACGCCTTGGGTTAGGCAGCCTCGGTAATAAAGGAAAAGAGGGCACTCCGGAGGAACTGGAGTGTTCTGGAAATGTCAGCACTATTTCAATCACCGTGACTGGCGACATTTTGTTAAGGATGAGTTCTTGTAGTCTATAGAAGATGGAAACCTCAAATTCTTGCAAAAAATCCAATTTGGGAAATGTTTGTTTGCCAGTTAGTGGATTAAAGTTCTTTTATTATTTTCTGTAGTGATGGGACAGCATTTATGTACAATTTATTTGAACTACATCCTGGGGCGGCTGTGGCAGATGAGGTAGAGCGCTTGTCCTGTAACCACAAGGTTGGTGGTTCAAACCCCTCTACCAGCAACATGCCGAGGTGTCCTTGAGCAAGACACCTAACCCCAAGTTGCTCCCCGGGCGCTTCATTGCAGCCCACTGCTCCTCCGGGATGGGTTAAATGCAGAGAAATAATTTCCCCATTGTGGGACTAATAAAGGCTTAATTATTATTATTATTATTATTATTATCCTCTGCACCAACAATGTATTAGAGCCCATACTGACACTGAAAGCATCATTAGAGAATAAAACAAAACTCCCAATACATTCATACAGAGACACAAAGTACAAGTGAAATGCGCCGCAGTCTTTTGCCCATCTGTTTTCTGTTTGGAGTAAATGGTATGCAATTAACTTTACATTTTCAACTTGATGTCAGTAGATAAAAAATCTAATGTTATGCACATATCATAAATATGTGTGCATTCCCTGCCACTGCTCTGTGTGCTGATGAAAGAGAAAGACACATTAGAGTGTTCTTTCACACCAACCATTGTCCTAATAAAACCATTATTGTGCTTGGTGACACATTTCACAAAGACCTCTTTTAACATTTATTTTGGGAGAAACTAAATTCACTCAGTTTAATTATGAGAACAAAGTGTGTCCCTGTCAGGAGGCCAGGACAAATGCTTTGAAAACTGGAACTCGCACGGTTTAATCGGGACATCTGGTCGCTCTAGATGTTTTTACTTTGCCAACACAAATGCTGCAGTGGGTTTCAAACAATCCATAGGGCCCTCTACTGGGAACACATATATTCCCCTTTATATTGTTTTACTGCAATGCATTATTGTATTACTGTCATTTTATGATGTGATATGTTGAAAAGATCAATCATCCCATAGAATCTGGCAATCAATGCCTTGGTCAGTAACTGTATTATGTATGTGTCTATAGTACTATCAGTTGTCACAAGGGATATTACTTAGTAATTTCCAATAATGGAGGGTAATATTCATTGTTTCCTTGCAGCTAATTTGAGTTTAAGTGTCAATCATCTTGGGCATGCATTTCAGCTTAAGCCCTCCTCTGATTATTCCCACATTTTCCCCCCATTTATCACCACAAGACCTCCTCATTTCCTCCCCCCATAACTTTCTCCCCTAACTTGGCTGGTATCAAGCAGACCCTCTCATGGGGCTTGCAGCTTCTCTGATGGATGGCACCGTAGTCAATAGCGTGAAAAGTGAGACAAGGCCACCCCTGGTAAACAACTTTTAATAATCACCCCCGCAGATTGAGTGCTGCACCGATGTGGCATATGAATCCATTTGTGCCAAAACAATAGGAGAAGAGAAAAAAATGAGGGGTGGACTTGATGTGGAAGTCAATTATGAATCCCTGACTATTTATCCTGTGACATCCGTCTTTCATTGCTCTCCTTCCACCTACATGCTCTCCATCACTGACAACTAAAGTTCACTATAAAGCTAACTCGTGTGGGCACGTACGCTGAATCATTGTCGCGTACGGTTTTGATGACCGAAAGTCGGTAGCGCTCAGTCACGGTGTGGCATTGAGGTAGAAATAATGTGATTGAGAGTGTGTTTTGTGCTAAAATATGTGCACAAACACAGTTGTTTATTAGCAGCACCATGGCGACGTGTTGTTTTGTTGATCGATGCTTGCGAGCACATGTGTGCCGTTGCCTGGAGACATTTATCAGCCGAACAATCGTGTGTGTGATTAGCTTTCCGTTCCGAGTTCTCATCCCCGACATTATCATTGGCTGAGGTTTATCCACAAAAGAGAGGAAAATAGAAATAGGCTCTAAGATAACGGATAGCAATAGTTGTGTCTGTCAGCCCATAAGCCAACAGCATGCTCCCCTGCTCAACTCAGTTAAGACACAAAAATGCCAAATAAACAGCAATATCGACCCGCTTGTGAGGAATAAACAGACTGCAGCAGCAGCAGCACGAGGAGGGAGGAATGGATTTTTAAGAAAACAAGAAAAAAAGGAGATTTGAGGAATGGGCTGGGTCATGAACTGTGACATAAATATTGAATTCTAGATTTAAATGCTCTTATGTGCAGTCAAAGCAAGAACTGAGGTGTTTCTGCTCCTGTTTTTTTTCTGGGATCATGAACTGTTGATTAGGGTGGCATTCAACTTTCTGAACTTGGCAGTGGGTGACGGCTGGAGTAATACTGTTGAGGCACTATTTTTCTTTTGTAGAATTTAGTAATGTTAAAGTTCACATGACCTCTTCACGGTCAAGTGCCCGTTGTGTGTTTGTGTGGCCAGTTTTGCGGAGCAGCAGTCGGCGTGATATTCAGCAAGCAAAGATACACATTGCATCGGACTGTCTCACATATTTCCGAAGAAGTTCTGCGTGTTTTAAACGGTGCAAAAACAAGACCGTGTGGGTGGTAACGCTTGAAGCAGAAGTGCCAAACGGTTAAATATCGACCGCTCCTGAACTTTGAAGTTTGTACGTGCCGAAAAGTGAAACTACTCAAGCTAAGTGAAATATCACCGTGAATGCCTCAATACACATAGGAGAGCACAGACAACTGTTTTTAGTACTTAGATTGCTTCTGGCTGCATTCTTTCCAGAGGTTATGAACTTGTCATTGAGCTGGCATTGACTGGTACAGATTGGGTACAAGGCACCAGGCCTATGACTGCGAGCGTGGACTACTGAGAGCAAAGAAATCACAGTTGTTTTTCTCTCAGAAGAATATCTATTTACTCTTTTATTTTTCTGTTTTTAATTAAGACCATTAAAATACATAATTCTATGAATTGTCAGTAGGAGTTAGAGTATCACATCGCCCACGCTTTCGGTTTCATGGGTACTCGGAGCTTTCAACCAATCTGTCATCCATTCTCATCGACACTCCCACAGTATTCAAATGACCAAAGGTTGTACCCACATCCCACATGTCCCCTTATCCTTTCTCTCTTATAAAGAAACAGTGCAGGACTTAATTAATTAGTTTGTTATGCACAATCGTGGACTGATGTTGAACTACGGCACATTTGGCACGTTCGAATTTACATGAATGTCAAAACGACGCTTGTTTATTCACACATTCAACTTTTTTCTCTCCAGTACTTCTCAGGGCTTCATAATATAACTTCTAAAACAGTGTCTATTAATGCATATTTCATTACTAATTGTGCTTTCTCCCATCAATCTAATTAAGTGGGGACTCGATGGGTTTATAAAATGCTTGTTTTGCACCTATTTCTGCAGCACTTTGCCTCTTTTGCTTGAATTTAGGTCTTTATGTTCATGCGGAGCTTTAAGATCGAATATCCTTTCCATGGGAATACAAACTACTATGTACATTATATACAATGTTATGTGCAGAGCTGTGAGCTGAATCACAGTAGATGATTTACCTTTGAAAGCTGGGTGCTCCCACAGCCTGATAACCCTTTAGTGTAACAATGGCATACATTTGTACTGTGTGGAGGTTGCTAATGCTTAGTTTTGGCTCAGTACTGTAAAAAGGGCGAGAAGCTGCACCATCTCCTCTTAACGTTCTTTAAACAGCTTGAACCACCTCCCTTGCCCCAGGTACAAAAGAAAAAGCTCCCCCAGAGACCGCTGGTTGACACTGCCAAGACGAAAGACAGGCGAGGTGTGAATGTGTGTCTCTGTTTTCCGTCCGCTAAAACCTGAACCTGACACGCCTGCACAGCACCGTGGTCCCTTACTGCAACAATAGAATAGCTTTTTACTGCATGAGTAATTTGGCACTGCTGTTTTAACTGTAATATAGTAATGTAATGCAAAAATGAAAATTAAGTAAATGGCAAGAATGTGTATTATGCATACATATTGTCATTAACTTTTATTTATTTCTAATGAAATAAGGATTTTATCAGAACAGCAATGGGTGATTAAACTACTATTTCATACCGATTCTGTTAACTGACAACAGGAACGTAAAAATATGTGAAATGAAACAACTAAATAGGGATTTTGGCTGCAGCAAAACACACTACAGGAGACTACAGAGAGCAGTAAGGGGCTGAACGGAGGTCTAACAGGCTAACAGGTGTATTGGAGTAACGGGTGACTGTGTGGCAGCAAAGTTAATAGACAACTTTCTTTTCTTTTTTAAGACAATAGATATTTCAAAGACCTGAGTAAAGCCGTGAGTGAGCTTGCGGTATACTGTAACACGTGCCGTGCTGCGGCTCAAGGTGAGCCGTTCCCGCGACAGGCTGCCACCGGCGTATTAATCCGCCGAGCGTTATACCAGCCAACCTTTTTTTGGTTTTTTTTTTTTTAAACAAGACAACTTGGCTTTGCCATCCTACGTCAGCTCCTACCTCCTGCACGCTACAGTGCCCCACTCCTACATTAGCACCCACTGTTTGCCAGAGTGCCCATTTTATGTAATTATACGAACTACAGCAAGCTAATGGCCCTGACTGAGCCGTGCCTAGGCCCATTACACCTCGGGGTGCTGCAAAACACCATTACCGCCATCCAGCAGCCCTGCAGTGTTCGTGCACGTTAGGTGACAGCCTGTGTGCGAAGTTGGCCCTCATCTCCATGCGTGCGCTCATATAAATGTGTTGGTTGAAGGAGGTCGCAGGTGGAATTATACATGTCGGCGGACTGTTGCCATTTTAAGCCCCAAAAGTGTGTCTGTTGGTACGCTTGTGAGCCACACCTGTCATCTCGCCCCCGATTAATTTCTCCAGGGCTCTTGTCGCTCGCTGTGGGGAGCCGTAGTCGTGAGTGACGGCGAGGCACCTCTCAGGACTTTGGTCAGTCATTGTACTCACTTCACTTAGCACCATCCCCATTCTGCCAGCAAATAGACTATTGAGTTCACAGGAAGAGTGGGCTTTAATTATGTGTTTTATCTACCTCTCTCTCTCTCTCTCTCTGTGTGTGTGTGTGTGTGTGTGTGTGTGTGTGTGTGTGTGTGTGTGTGTGTGTGTGTGTGTGTGTGTGTGTGTGTGTGTGTGTGTGTGTGTGTGTGTGTGTGTGTGTGTGTGTGTGTGTGTGTGTGTGTGTGTGTGTTCGTGTTCAGCAGAGGCCGCCATTACCGCCGACGGCCTCAGTCACTGCTTTAATGGTGTGCAGAGTAATATTTTTCTCAGGCTCCATTTGAGGCATCAGCTCTTGTAACTAATAGTGGTCTGTAACTCACGTTGCATGCACAACTTAGTTTTATCCGACTCGGTGCGGCGCAAATGTGACATTCGCCCCGGCGGAGCGTATTTTCAAAATGCGGCGTCCTCGTGTCCATCGGCTCGGCTTTTGCCTCAGGTTGTTGCGCGGCTTTTGTTTTTACCTAATCCACTCCCACGCTACGTTCCCACAGAGTGAATCAGCAGCTGTATTCATTAACGGAGGTGGAAGATCTGCCACTGTGCATGTGCGGCCTCCGCAAATGTGAAGCGTGCATTGAGGATGGAGCGTATTGAACTGGCTCACCGCCGGTCAGATGCAGGTTAAAACAATAACTGTACACACGGCAAGCGCATTTCAGGTGACATTTGTCTCTATGTGATCATTATGTTATCCCGTTCACTTTTTTGAAGAAAGCGCCTTAGCACTGACTCTATTGACAATCTGCTTTCCCCCTCACCATCAATAGCCATTAACCACTTTAAGCCTTGCCAAGCTTAGGAGATGGAGAGCTAATTGCCTTCCCTTTGTAGCCTACTGTATACAGTAATGGTGGATCAATGTGTTTGTTAGTGTTGTGGGATAAATGGATATTCATGCCCGGATAACCACAAGCATCCCCCCCCACACACACACACACATAACAAGGCTACTTGCATAAACACACCTTGAGTGCACATACACACACATCTCTGTCTCCTGCCTGTACCTTTAATTAACCGTATCATCTCTTTCACTAATGTCTTCCTGTTGAACAGAGACACACACACACACACACCACACACCATAACATACACACACACACTCACACCTTTACTACCCAGAAACACAAGCTTAACATACATCGACTTTAATTCACGGCACAGATTCGTATTTTCTTCTTTTTTTTTTCTCCACGCAAATGCACACATTCATTCAAGCAAACACTCGTGGCCTCTCAGCTTGGAGTGGTGCCACCTGTGTGGAGTGGAGTGGAGTGGAGTGGAGTGAGTGCAGCCGCCCCCCCCGACAGCGAGATGTATGCAATTAAACCATATTAAAGTCATTAGCCCAAGAGTAGTGATAGCCAGCAGATGGTTGCCACGCAGAAATGCGCTCCTAATGAAGCTCCTCAGTCACTACGGGTGTGTACTTGTGCGGCGCACGATTGCATGACTGCACGTGCGTACTTTGTTGCGTGTGTGCGTCTCTTTGGGTGTGTTGCCCAACGGCTGTGGCGCTCGAAGCAGGACTTGATTAGACACCCATTGTGGTTGGTGCTTCTTCTGTAGCAAAGACAATCATGCCTATTGTTGATTTGTATAATTCAACAGGAAAAAGGGTGGAGGGAAGGGACTTCCACCAAGATGACAGGGACAGGGGAGAGGCATAAGACCGCAAAGTAGCAGTTCTGAAACAGGATCACTCACCAGTGACATAACAGAAATGGTTTTAAGATCTATTTATACACTATTTATGAGATATTTTAGCAAATGTATAGACTTTTCGAATGAATAGGCATTTACAGAGGCCCTCAGTCCGACGTGAATCTGACATGAATTACCCTCATGGTAAAGCTGATACTGCGTTTACTGACCGTTTATTTTTCCACGACAGGGCTCCCAGTGCAGCTGTATGCAGCTTGTGACTTTTTTTGCTTTCATCACCATCATATTTATACAACCAATGTGTTTATGATTAAATTGTGTACAAAGTTATTCACAGATCTAGCCTACAGTGCACCAGACTGATGCATTTAACTTTAAAATGAATAAAATGTAGCGTTAAAAATAGTTGCCCTTATGCAGATGTCATGACACAGAGTAATATACAATAATAATATATGTACCTTTTTTATTTTAGCAGTTCTTTTTTATTTTAGACCTTAAGTTAATTACATTACTGTTGCTGTCTATATTATAAAAGCCAACATTTCCCTTCTTTCAAAGGTGTGCTTTTAAAACAACATCAACAGCATCTCAATTGTCTCGTTTGGTGATTAAACCTCCACTGAATTCAAGCCTTCAAAATGGGTTTTAAAAACCGAGGAAAAGAGGACTCTCTTAGCATAGCGATGCTCCTCAGGATATATTATTTTCACTACAAGTCATGTGTATCCAGGATACAGAGTTGTTATTCAATAGGGAAGCTTTCAGGTTTTTTTTGGGGGGGGTTGTTCTTCTGAAGAGCCTGCGGCAGTGAAGTACAGTAGGGAGAGGTACACGGTGTCTAGCCCCAGGCATCCGGGACCCACCGGGGCGATGCATAGAATACTTACCATACGCACACATTCACATAAATACATGCCACACATGAACCGCGCTCTTTAAGCCTGCCTGACACACGACCAACATGCGAATGAGTTACTAGTCAAATGAACATTTCTCTGATGGTTTCTGTGAACCTGCTCCCTCTTTGTTCTATGTAGATTAAATAATTATTTGTATTCAGCTCAATGCACCTGGCAGATGTTCAGCAGGTTTTTTGTTTTGTTTTCTTTAGCATCCGATTGTTGTCACGTGAGCCGACATAACATAATCATAAATACGCAACGCGTGAACCCGGCCGTGTTGACACGCAGTCCTTTAGCTGTGAGCAACATTGTTGGATTTCCAATGTGTGTGTGTTTGTGTGTAAACGGGAGAGAGGGTGAGTGATGAAGGGGGGGGGGGGGGAGTGCTGATAGTGATGCTCTATTGAATACAAATGAGAGAAAGGCGGGCTGAATTCTGATCAGGCTGACTCTTCTGTTTCCTCCACTCTCCATCCCTCACAGTGGAAAAAGAAATACTTCAGAGAAGTGCTTCTTTTTGAACCTAAAGGGGGATTTTATAAGTCCGGCCTTTCAAAGTCAAGGTCCAGGTCTCCTCCTCAAAGGGGCTTCTATTATAGCGTTTTTGAAAGTGCAGTATTAACAGGCAGCTGGAGTTTGATGGTAGTGATAAGGAGCTGTAGTTTAGAGGGATTCTGGTCATACTGTTTTATGTTTGACCACACTGGCGGCCACATAAGTTTGAGCGTGTCACTTTAAAAAAAGTCAGCCAACAAAATAATCACAAGCTACTCTTTCACTTAAAGTGGCCCTATTATGTTTTTTCCACTTTTTCCCTCTTCTTTAGTGTGTTATATATATTTGTGTACATGTAAAAGGAGTGTAAAACCTGAAGTCCACGCCTAAAAGGAGTTACCCTCCCCCTCAGAATCACTGCTCCTGAGCTCCTGAAACGGCTCCATTGAATTCTCTCCTTCACTGACGTAAAAAATGGCAAACGTAAAACTCTCCGGCTAGTTTGGCCTTCAAACAACAAAAGTGAGAGATAGAGCTGAAGCTCCGGAGGGAAGAGCAAGCGCTACAATGGAGCATTTCACAGAGAGGGTGAGAAGAGGTGCTGCAGGACAGCCAGGATGAGAAAAACAAGGAGGATTATGAGCATTAGCGCATGTAAACATGTTGTAACTGTAACTTGAGATAAAAAATATGCAGCCGGAAAATAGCATAGTAGGACCTGTTTAAGAATACGAACAAAATTTCAACATTTAGTTTATGTCAAATCCGAGATCCGCCTTTTAAATTGTTCAGAGTGCAGAGATGAAACGCGGCCTAATCTGTAGAATCTGGCCAGGATGGCAGATTTGAGCTTAATTAGTTGAAGAAAACTTGTACTTTTCCCGCCCTCCCTCGGAATACAAATGTTCTTTGTTGAGAAGTCGTCAGGGTCGTCTCACCGGCTCATTAAAAACGTGCAAGGAAGGAAAAAAATTAATGGAGCCAAACGCCATCAATTTAATACGTAGGAGGGTAACATGATACAAAAAGGGGCTCTCTCTGTGGTGAATATAAAGTTTTTGTGTAGTTTCACTTTCTCAGCAGTTGTAGAAAGATGAGTAATGGGAATATGCTTTTGAATTTACTTTGACACAGATGTAAGGAAGATTTATTTAAAATTCAAATACGTCAATCAGTGTTAAAATACCGTTTCATAACCGGGTCCTCTCAGACAGCAGCGACAACTCGGGAGTCTAAGAGTCAACACCAGAAGACACACCGTGATTTGTCCTTTCGATGTGATTATCAACACCGTGATTGCTTGTAAACCCTGTTGTCACGGCAATGATTTCAGCCATGATGATGAAAGCTCCTGGTACACTGATCCGTAGCATGCACACACACACACACACACACACACACACACACACACACACACACACACACACACACACACACACACACACACACACACACACACACACACACACACACACAGAATCAGTCTGTCTCCCTGCTAACCAGTCTCATTCCCCTTTGAGAGAGAGGCATTAGTTGGCGAGATTGAACTTGTGTGTGTGTGTGTGTGTGTGTTGCTCTTCTTACTTACATAGTAATGTACAGCACAAGAAACAGGGGAAAGGCTTCAGCTTCACTGAATTGTACTTGACATTTTGTTCTGTCTTTCCTGATATATATATATATTTTTTTTTCCCCCATAACCGCCTCTTTATCTTCTTTCTCTCACAGCTGTTATTAAACCAATTTGACTGAGTTAATAACATCTGTGTCACACTCAGACACACAGGAAGGGGCAGAAAGCAGGTGGAACTGTGCCTGTCTGCTGCACTAGCATTACCCCCAGAGGAGTGTACTTTGTGGGATCCTAATTGCAACTGCAGCTTGTACTATTACTGTAGATGCAGTTGGGTAGTTTAACGCAGTTTTGGGCTCTGTAGTTTTCAAATAAAAGTATGTTTGGGCCCCATTCATACCAGATATTAGCATGCAATTTTTATCTGGATACGTTACACAGATAATGACATCTGATCACAGGCTTTTTAACCTGGTAGTAGTTAGTTGGTTACTATTGTGTCCTCATTTAATGCTCCATTCCATTCTAACCACCATTTATAGGTTTGAAGGAGAAATGTGTTGCATGATAATACATTTAAATGAGAGAGAGAGAGAGAGAGAGATTCAGTGTGGAAAAACAGTGTGTAGGGTCGGCAAATTTTTAAATCCAACTCGATTATTTTCTCTATTTATGTTTTGGTCGTTTGATCATCAAACATAAGAAAATAGTGAAAAATGGCTATCGCAATTCTCCAGAGCCCGAGGTGACATCTTAAATTGTCTTGTTTTGACTGCACAACAATCCAAGACCCGATGATATTCAATTTACAGTGAGATGAAACAGAAGAAAAAAAAATCATCACATTAGAAAAGCTGAAATCAGCGAATGTTTTAAAAAATGACTTGGATGATTAATCGATTATCAAAATAATCCACTTGGCTCTAATTGTATTTTTTTTTTTTTTCTTACCAACAGGGTCTGATGATCCTCCTGCAGAACCTTCCCACAATGCACTGGGGCAACGAGGAAGTGAGCGTGCTGCTGGCTGAAGCCTACAGGTTGAAGTTTGCCTTCGCTGACGCGCCCAACCACTACAAGAGATGATAAGCGTGGCTCTCTGCAGCCGCTCTCCTCCTCCTCTCGCTCTTTCCTCCTCCTCCTCCTCCTCCTCCTCCTCCTCCCCGCCCCCTCCAGTCGTCTACTGAACTACGATGCCTCTGTTCCGAGAGGGAAGGACCTCCCCCCTTTTTTCTTAACCTCCCTTTTCCATGTCGCCCAATGGGCCTTTCAGCTACTAAGAGATTTGAATCAACCAATGACCGAGAGGACGTGCGGTGTAGCATTTTAACATGATGATGTGAAGCCTTGTTTTTTAAATTATTATTTTTTCTCTGATGTGAACTCCTTCAGTCCAGTGCAGAACCCTCTTCATCACTGACGACCAAGACTTTTTGTCCTGTCCGCCCATGCTGACTCCTTAGAGTACAACCTCGAGCCTGACGCAGGACTATGAGCACAGCGCCGCGGGGAGTTCAGTCTGGCTCCGAAAAATGTTCTTTTCTGCTCAAAAAAAAAAAAAAAACAAAATCCAATACCATGGCAATACATTGTGTTTTGTTTCCCGAGGCCAAAGTGTGACCTTATTTTTTTTTCTTTTTGCAAAGACAAAGAAAGATGGCAAAAGGGCACAGCACAAGATGGTTTACATATGTGAGCCCGCTCTCCTGGTCTCAACACCACCTGGAGGAACATGACCTCTCCTGTTTTTCTTTTCTTTTTTTCCCTCCACCTGCTGCGTGACAGGAGCGACAAAGTTTGTTTTTCTTCTTGACAAACTACCACACTAGGACTTTACAGAGAGAGAGATTGTCAGTCTGTGAGGGGAAACGTGACTCCCTCCTTTTTCCAACCACAAACACCAACTCAATCCATCCCGTTATCCCGTCCGCCTGCCGCGCTGCAGCATCACGGTGTTAGACAAACAGTGGTGAGAGGCTAATAAGCCATTTTATCCCCACTTATCCCCGCTTACACATGAAGGGCCAAATCTTATGTCTTATAACTACCCGAACCCGGGACTACCTCAGAATATAATATTAAGTAACATGCACACCATTACGGGGTCAAATTCAACTTTTTGAAGTTCAGCTCCTACATCAAATCCCCCTCGCCGAAGCTAAATTTTGAATTCACAGATTTTTAAAAAAGTGCTTCTTCACGGGTTTGTTTTCTAAGTCAGGGTTCCAGATGAACAATTTTGCCTTAATTAAGAAACATACTGTCTTTGTTTACTCTCCCATCCTCTCCATCTGTCTTTTGGGGCCATATCTTCATGGATGCACAAAAAAAAAAAGCGAAACTCAACTTTACATTATAGGCCCAAATGAAACGTGTGAAGTGGATGTGAATCGGTTACAGAATGAATCCAAATAAACCCTTTGATTGCACACCCTCCAAAAACCCGAGATGTGGTAAGAGAACACCAGTAAGGCCGTCTGCACTGAACATTATTCACAGACTCTTATTAATCTGTCATCCACAAGGCCTTCCTTGTCACTTCGATGCCTATAAACATTGTATATTATATTGGTTCGATATCCTCCAACAGGTAATCAGGGTGTAGCTGGGTGCGCCATTGCCTTTTTTTCTTTTACCCCAACAGATCCAGCAAAATTTGTTATATTTTCAAATTTCAAAAAGCCTTTTTATTTAACAAGGTAAAGATTCTTTGCTGTTAATGGAACTAAATGGAGTAGAGCAGAATAATGGCTTTAGATGTCAATGATTACAGTTAAACTCACCCTTTAATGTAGAATACTTTTGCATATAGCGAGCTGCACATGAATGAACAAAAGCAGCGGTTGAACAGTGCATCGTGGACATGACCTCCTGCTTAACACTGTGTCACAGTAACAATAACCGTGTCCGTCTCCTGTCTTAGCTGCTCCGTTCATATAGACCCCATGGGATGTCTTACCCAAAGTCAGTAGCACCATATTGGTGTAATGTTGGGAGGAGGAGGAGGAGGGTGTGGGGAATGCCGTTGGGGGGGGTATAATCAGACATTCATGACATAACACAAAGCTGTTAACGTCTGGAGTCTCTTGTCGCGTCTCCGCCAGGTTCCATTATTGTCACCCTGGCCCTGCAAAGACGGCGTGCGTAGGTGTGTGAAGGGGAGATGGAAGGGGGGAGGTGGTGGGGGCTCTGTATCTTTTTGAAGTTTCAGCGCTTTTTCTGTGAGAGCTGTCAGTCTTTGATCACACTTGGGATATTTTTTTTTTCTTTTTTTTTTTTATACACAATCTGCACCAGTTTCACCAGCCCCTCATCTCCCATGCTCTCTGACAAGGAAAAACTGCACTTAATTTTAAAGTCTATAAGCCTTTTTTCCCCTCCCTCTCTCTCTCTCTTTTTGTATGAAATTTATTCTTTCATCAGCGTTTTAAAAGATTTGTCTTTGTTGTTTTGTTTTTTTGTTTTTTATTTTTTTATGCTGTTTACATGACAAGCCTATTAAGTTGTGCCTGACTCCGGAGACATGAGCGAACGTCTTAGTTCTTATTTTTGACCTCAAATGAACTTGAAATGGGTTTTTTTCGGGGTTTTTTTTAGCCTTTCCAAAACCAAAAACAAAAGAGGTAAAGTGTAAAGAACTCTAGCTTACTACCTACAGTAGTAAGCTAGAGTTCCTGTCACATCATCAGCTAACTACATTAGTTTGTGCAGTCACAGATTACGTATATAAAGAAAGGGGTACGCCTGAGGCACAAAATCAGTCTGACAGCTACTGTACTCTGTGAATGTGTGTCTGTGTGTGTTTGTGTGAGTCACGGGCAAACAAACAGGGTAGCCCCGCCCATCAACTTCAAATCATTAGAAGTGTTTCTCTATTTCTGAAGTGTCGTATTGCAGTAATTCCCCCTTAAAAAGACGGAGCTGCCTGCTTTGTGAAAAGAGATGATTTAATAAACAAACTCACATTGCTACTGATCTCAAATTAGCCGGCCTGTAACCCATTGTATCCTCGCACACAAACACAAACATACACACGCATCTCCATGGTGATGAAGGCCTAGGTGGTATCTGACTGAAGCCCGTTTTTCTATTAGCCCCCCCCCCCCCCCACACACACACACACACAAACACACACACATACACACAGGCAAGCTTCAAACATTCTTTGGAGCATCTTCAGGACGATATCCTTAAGTAACATTTTCAGCTGCTTTCATTTCTTATTTTTTCAGTTGTTTTTTGGGGTTTTTTTTTCTCTGCTCGCTCTACTTCTCCAGATATGAAAATATGTTTATGAAAACCAAACCTGAAAGAAAGAAGAAAAAAATTCCTCCCTCCATGTCTTTTGCCTCTTGAGTACTCAGAAAAAAAAGTCTAATAATACTAGAGCGTGTGGGTGACAGGAGCCGTGGTTCTCCAATTTAAATGTGTACAGAGAAGATTTTGAAACAAAAATCTGTAAATAGAAAGTGTAAATAAATCCTATATATGACAAAATTGCTTTGAATAAGGCGTCTTGCTGTGTATACGTGTTTTTCTTGGAGTGTGTGTGCATGTGTGTGTGCATGTGTGTGTGCATTTGCAGTCAAACTCGATTCGTGATATACTTCACTGCTTCAAGAATGCCGCTGTTTTATACGCAAAACAATGCAGATGCGTGTGTCTGCATATGCATTAGCCGGGCCACACATAGCTAATTGTATCCGTTGTATTTGCACACCATTCCCATTTACACAGTGTAACAGGTAAACACTTCTTGCCTGATGCCCCTGGAGGAAATGGCAGCACTAGCTTGGTTAATGAGACTCTCTCCGTGCATGTGTGTGATTCAGAGGACGGGAGGGAGACAGAAAAACACAGAGCCAGGCTGCATTCACTTGCAAATGAGAGTACATACCTGTGTGTGTGTGTGTAGTTTGTGTGTGTGTGTGTGTGCACATGCAGCAGCCCGCAGTAGAAGCTCCCGCGCTCTCGTTAGGCTGACTGATGTTTACACAGGCAGCCAATTATGGAGTGCCGGTCACTGAGGACTCCAGTCACTTTGTGGGAAATTAAAAATACATTAAAACCAACAATGGTCGCAGGAAGGCGCTCGCTCGTGCACGTGTGCACGCACACACACACACACACACACACACACACACACACACACACACACTAATGTGTGAAGAAAGATGAAAGAGGTGCCAACAAAGCACCAGCTGGAGCACACTATGAAGCAAAATATTATATAGATATAGTGCAAATATTAGCAAAATTAACTGTTCCTTCAATGTTTTCCTCTTAGCCATTTTCCTCTACTTATTATTGAAGCTGTTTATTTGTACAGTATGTCACTGTTATAGTGTCCTATAAGCCCCATGAGCCCTCCTAACTCCCCCAATGTACAGGCCTGTAAACCATAGCTTCCCAGCATGAGTCTCTCTCATCGAGGGGCTCACACTGGCAAATGTTTCCATCATTCTGGGATCACTAAGGCATAAATGTCGAGGCAGAATTGACGGCATTTTTGTGGATTTTTTAAGGCCCGCGCCCGGAATCAATTTCCTGACTCAATTTCTGTAGAGAGGAGCTGCACGGCGACGGCGTTATTGTCACAATGAGGGATAACACGCAGATTGAGGATGTCTCCGGAGAGGATTTTAGATGCACTGCGGAGGCTCCGGCAACTGTGATGTAAATCAGTTTCAATTTCAAGTTTGTGCCGAGGCAACAGAGGGGAGCAGACGCGGCGGGCGGTGAATGGAAAATTACTCCTGGCTGCTTATTTAATGTTTTAACGTTGGCACAAAATATATACATATGCTGTTACACCGTCTTCGTCCCCTCAAGTCATTCTGCAGCTTTTCTCAAGGCATGAAAATGTGTTCTGTCTCCATTTTATCCGCAGAAGTGCGACAGTAAGGAGCTACAGCCTCTGATTGCTTCGCCCGGGTCGGTCCTGAGAGGTCAAAAGTTCTCAGGTTAACACATATAGGGTTGCACTTTTTTTGGGGGCAAAAATAAAACTTTTCTTTAACAGACCTTGTGTGGGATGCATCGGATCGCATATTCTCCTTCTGGGTCTGTCACAAGCAACACTTTTGGCAGGAATAAATAAATTCTTGATTACTCGTACAGCTCCACATTGCAACTTTGAATAGGACTGAATCAGACTAAGTACAATACTAAATTAAAGCTGTGTACAAGTATTGTTTAAGCCAGATTGCTAATAGCCTGTTGCAAGATGGCTTATTGCTTATAGCAACATGTGGCTTTCAGCCTGAGATATTAATTGACTTTGCGTGTCATATTTTTGCATATACAATCTAGGTCAAATCAGGTGAAGCTATCTCCCCCTTTACATCACCGTTTGTTGGCTGTGATCGTCTTAACATTGGAAATATATTTCCTGTTGTGATCGTTCGATTATCTCGTCCAGCTGAGAGGATATATGAGAAATCCTGCACACTGACCCTGACAATCCGTCTGCTAAGAAACGCAGCAGGCAAAACTGAATTTAGCAGAGAGATTATCGTGGTCACCGTGCAGGTGTTGGTTACTATGCCACCGTGTGGAATTCATGGCAGGAACTGACACATTCTCAAAAAACAAAAAGCTTTAGGAGTACCTGGAGTAGACTCTGAGTAAGAAAACCATGTTGATGAGACACTTGGCTGCTGCTCGGCTACAAGATGACGTCACCACATGGTGAACAGATAACTGGATTTACAATATTTTAATACTTTAAGAGAAGTGTTTTATTTGAGTCTGCAATAGTAAAAGTAGCTTAGTAATACTGGGACACTGACACTTGGCTGCTGAACATTTCCCCATCCCTGCTCCTGAGATGTAGAACAGTGTGTTCCTCAGAGATTAAATTGGAGGGGCTATTTAAAGAATGCACTTCATCTGAACTCCCGCCACAAAGAACTGATCTGGCCTTTAATTTCTTCCGTCACATTTCCAAATCTTAGTGTCAGACGACCCGAATCAACTATGCGCAGAGAATCATGGGGCTGAGCAGTTATGAACTTCGACATGGCATCTGTTTTACCTTAAGTACGTGAGAGCTGCTCACTGTCAGTGACTAGGATTCACACAGGAAGTGAATATTTATACATCACTTCACACAATTAGAGCATGACTACAAGCTCAGGAGACCTGTGAGGGATATATTTACCAGATGAGAAAGCTGAACTCCCCAAATTAACTTTGACTTCTTACCCATCACACCCAGATGAACTTCAGCGGGTCTGAGCTCCCAACAGATCCACTGTACGTCTTCTCATCAACAATGACAGCATCATGGTGACCGAGATCGTCGAGACTTTATACACGTGTCACTCTGAATCCATCTCCACAGTCGGACCGGGTTCAGACAGACATGAGCACTGCATGGGAAAACTGACAGCATCGTCCGACAGACATTGCATTGCCTCAACGTGCAGGTGCAAGCGCACATCCCCTGGTACATTACTTTGTGACGTAAACAGCTTAATTTTGCCGTTTACCTCACAAGTGGATAAAGTGACCATTGCTGTGATAACTTTCCAGAGTGGAAAAACACAAAAAATTGGTTGTTTTCTTTGCCCAGTCAGTATAGGGTACCAGTTTAAGGTGTTTTATTTGAAATTTGAAGCATTAATATAGTAGCAAACAACGATGTGATATCATGGAGAATGAAGACACATTTCCTTTGTGTGTGTCAAAATTTGTGATTTTCTGTGCTTTGTTTACGTAGCTAGTCCGATATGCTAGTGCATACGAGTCCCAGTGAGCGTGCCCAGGCTAACTAATGGCCGCCACTCTGCACTGCGCTCATATGGCGGTTACTGTTGATAACAGCTTCCTGACTCAAGGTGTCTTTACGGAAACATAGCTTCCACCCTACAGTTTCCCTTCAGGGTAACACTGTTAGCTCTGTCAGCACTTTTATCGTTGTTTGCACTGTTCCCGCTGATAGCACAGTTAGCTTCTAGCCGCCAACTCAGTTGTTGACATGTTATGAGCCGACTGGACGTGTCAAAAGAAATATCTGAAGATGGAATTTAGTACCATTAAGTGTGCCGTGTGCTTTGATTTGCCAGTCTCATTTGGTAGTGCTGTGCTCCACTAAACTAACAGAAATCTCTGGGTGAATCACACAAATTGCTGCATTTCCAGTTGCCATGGTTCCACTGCACGGACCTCGATATGCTTTTTACGAGATGACTCTGCCTTTTCAAACCAATACAGAAGTTGACCTCAGTCTTGATGAATAATTTAACCCTCTGTAACATTGACAGGAAGCCCCAGCATGGATTATATGTCTGCTACAGTTCATGAAATAACTGTAGCTATATTCTCAGGGGCTGTAGGTCAGTGATGCATGTGTTTGTTTGTTTTTTCATGAAGATTAAGCAAGAACTGATTGATGACGAGTCACGCCGGTCTTAGCCATAGTGCAACATGCTGAGGTGTGCCACATCATGCCTCAAAATATGTGCCCGTCTAATGTGCCTTTTATCAGGCTGCAGATGTATTTCATAGAGTAAACTCACAGCAAAGGAGACTGAGAGGTTATTACACATGAACCGTGGTGTCTGTCTCATTTGTTGAATACGGATATGCTGCATCACCTTTTCCTTTCAAAAAATTAGTCTCAGTGTTTTAGTGCAATTGTAGATAAAACAAAAATATTAACCGAGCAAGAGGAGTAGGGTAGTATTACAAGAAAAAATGAAAGAAAATCCAAGATTAAAGTCCTTCATTTATGAGAAAAAACCTTGTTTATTATCTGAGATTGAAGTGGCAAATTTAAGAGGAAAAACTCTACATATAAATATTGGATTGCAAAACCATTGAAACGCCAGCCGTCTGAATGTTGTTACTCACTACAGTAGTGTTATTATGGTAAGGATGGCCTCTGGGTGAAGCAAAGGTTCTGAAAGATACATATACACCTTTTTTTCATGTTCTTTCTGTGTTGTTTTATTAATATATTATATAAGTTAATTAATATTGTAGAAGTTACAGGACAGTAGAGACGAGAAACTTCTATCATTGACTACATAAATGTGTGTGTCTTTTATGCAGCACAGCTAACACATAAAAGACTGCCACAAGAGTTACACCGAACACACTGCGTTTCCATAGTTACACAATGACGCTTTTAATTTACCGTACCCAACGATCACTGTGTCAGTATGAAGGGAAAACAACAAAGGAAAGGCGCATTAAAACATTACTGCTTGTGTTGAACCAGAATTTATGGATGGATGTTTCCAACCCTGTGCAGTTACCATAGTTTTAAACTTTTTCTAAGCTTTCTTCTTGTAAATACATATTTTTATAATCACATAGTTGTTCTTACTCTCGTAAATGTATGACTTCATACAGAGGCAAATTTGAGATATTTCTTCTCATTAATTTTTGCCACTTTAATATCAGAGAAAGTTTTTTCCAATAAATGTACGACTTGAATCTCAGAATGTAGACACCCCATAGTTCAAACAATTAGCTAAAAGCAATGGATTAACAGCACAAACGGTTAGCTTAAGGTAACCTGGTGGATAAATCGTTGGATAAATCGTGGAGTACAAATGGAAAATTGACATTGACAGTTAAGTTGCTTGAAACATTATTGAAACAATATCCACTTTCATATATGTATAACAAGTTAATTACAAGCCAGTTGAAGATACTTGAGAAAATGTGGGAAATGAAAGCATGGGAGTTGTCTATGAAGGGGTAATTACCTACAGTTGATATGAGGGCTCGTGCTGTGGGGGTACAGACTCAAAAGGTTTGGATCTGATATTTTAGAGGGTGTAGTTTTTGGTGAGAAATGAACACACACAAGTTTGCAATCTTCCCAAAAATAGATACAGTTTTTTTTTTTTTGCAATGAATCCCTTCCCCGGATAAGCTACCTGGATTTACAGCACCTACAGTAGAAGTTGCTCTCATCCCTTTAATGCTGCCGTGGCTGTTTTTGGAGGTGATCGGGTAAGAGTGTCTTCGAGCAGGAAAACCTAGCGTTTGAGGCCCACATCAATTTAAAAACTGCAATACGAATGTCTTAACCCTCACACATTGTGCTCTGAGTGTGTGTGTAGTGTGTCTGTGTGTATGTGTGCACACCCTCTATCACAGACCACCGAGCTGCTGTGTTAGCTAAAATAGCAGCCGACCCCACTGGCCTAAGCCTAAGTGACTCTGTGGCGATAAAGACAGAGTGGTTAGCAACGACACACAACGATGTGTAATTAACTGGTGTGTGTGTGCTACTGTTACGCCTGCTCTGCAGCTTAACTAATTCAATACTGGAGAGTAAATTCATACACACACACACACACACACACACACACACACACACACTAATGGGAAATACTCTTATTGGTCTTTGTTGAATTAGTTTTAGGTTAAACTGATGAATTAAAAGATATTTAAAGATGGAAATTAATTTTTTAAAAGACACTGCCAATGTTACGAGTGTATATTGACAAGCGGTCACTGACGCTAGAGGGATATGTAGAGCGGCATAGTTTGAATCTTGGGAGCATTGGCCAAGATGCATCATTTGCATCGCCTCGATGTGAGAATGTGTTGGAATGAGTGCCTGTGTGTTTGTGTTTGTGTGTGTGTGTGTGTGTGTGTGTGTGTGTGTGTGTGTGTGTGTGTGTGTGTGTCGTTGGGTTTGATGGAGTGAAAGATCTTCCTTGTTTTGATCAACTCTTGAAACGTCTTCTGCCAAATGACACATTTACAGTCTGCCATGCTGCATCGCCTTTAGCACCACAAAATCTTACACTGTGACAATGTGCCACCTGGCATGTTGTGTGTGTGTGTGTGTGTGTGTGTGTGTGTGTGTGTGTGTGTGTGTGTGTGTGTGCTTGTGTGCTTAAAGTAAAAAGAGGGACAAAGAGGGTTAAACTCTTGTATTCTTTATTTTTTTAAATACATTTTTTCAATTTATTAAGTTCTACCTCAGCTTCCCCAATCATTTTAAAATAAAGACCCTGCCAAAACTGCCATTGCCAAAGTCATCAGAGCATATTTTTTTAGGTGAAGCACAAGCGTCATCTTGTTTCATAAAGCATGCTGCACTGTGATAAATAAATAAATAAATATGTATTAAATGAATATTAAAAATGTGTTAAATATGTGTTTAGGCATGTGTTACAACGTTCTATATTGTGCTTTTCTCTTTTAAAAATGTTCATTCAGTATGAATTGAGATTTTTTGTAAGTACCTCTATTGTGTAATAATTCAACTTAATATTAAGGTTGGATTTCTTGTCACATTTGTCAAATTTAGTTTTGCAGATTTAATGATTTTGTCTTCAAAGTTGTAGGTGTTACCCACTGGAAGTCGGTCTTCAGCCGCTACAGTTAAATATTGGGAGTCTTTTCCCCTTTGTGTTTCACAAGGATATTGAATACATAGTCCACAGCTCATGTATGATTTGTGTGGTAAAATGTGTATTTGTAGCTATGTCTTTATTCATTTTAATTACTGTATTGAGAACACCATCTTATCTAACCGAAATACTTTATATTAGCGGAAGGAATCAAAATAAGAATACTTTATTGATCGCGTTGCACTATATAATAAAAAAGAAAAAAGGACTATGTAAAATATAAATAAATGACTATGTCAAATAAAATCAAAATGATGTACATAATGCTACAATATAAAACACATGTATAAATAAAAAGTGTAAATACCGTTATAATGGAAGTAATGCACAGTTCAATTACTGCACAAGAGACCCTTGAACACAAACAAAATGATAACCTTAAACTTAAAAATGTAACCAAAAAGAAGTGACAGAGAAAATGAATAAATAAAAAAAAATATATATATTAGATATATACTTTTAGATATATGAGTTGGTGCTGCTGAGAAGTCAAACACTAAACAGCATCCAGTTCTCAGTGGTGCAACCATCTTCCTGATAATACTGTTGAGAGTGATTCTCAAATAATTAGCTATCATCAGTTCATGACATTTCCCCCCTCAGTTGTTCAGGGGATTGTCTTTCTCCCCGCCAAGGCGGAAACACTGACAACGAGTCAGGCCAAAGCAGACCAAAGCAGCCAGCAGGTGATGAGTCGCTGTGAACTGTGCTGCGTTACAAGGTTTGCCGCTTTAGTTTCCCAACAGGGATACGTCGCAGAGGTTCAACTGGACCAGGGATGTTTGCACAGAGACGAACATGCAAGCAGAAATACATATTTGAAAACAAAGGCACGCAAACTGCAGCTTCCTGAGTCACTTTTTCCCCACACCTACTGGGCAACTGTGAAGAAAAGATGGACTGAAGAGGACTAATCTACAGCGGCCTTCACCAGGCTGAGCTACATTTTCTTAAGGTACTTCGTGAGGAAGTCTATAGACCACTTTGAGTGTGAAGTACCAGGCAGTTCTCACAAACTCACTAAAAGGCAACACCACTCAGATGTTTCTTCAACAAGGCCAGAACAAAAATAACAAAACAGTTATTATTACAGCATTAACCTTTCTTCAAACAGAAGGCTACAGAAGGATAAGTGAGAAACAAAGTTTTCAATTGCTTTCTGACATAAGGAATATATCAATACAATGCTGTCATCCTGTTTGCAGTCAAAAATGTTGTCAATGAGTTTTAAATGTAGTCTATAATTAGTATTTTGTATTTATGCATAAAGTGGGCGGGTGTCTGTGTTTGATTGACAGCAGCTGGCAGGCTGCCATATTGCCGGAAACAAACTTGCGCTGGAGTTTGTGTGATGTGCAGTCAGCTTGTTGTTCTCGCTGTTGTAGAGCAAGGACCATGACAGCATGCAACCGACCCAGAGTGACATTGGCAGGTATGTTTCCATGCTGTTTAACGTGCTGCAGCTGAGCAGCTAACGAGCCTTCAGGCCTGCATACTAACGTGAGCACCGGACTCCCGTTCGGTGGCTCGTTCAGGTGCAGTAGGAGACCTGTGTTCCTGTTTGTAAGCTCCACAGGATGGAGACTTTGGCAGGAAAGCTGATGTGGTTGTTGTTTTGAGTCTGTGGCTCTTGTGTTGTGTTGCAACATTTTGTTCCTTTCAGTCAAAAGCCTGGCTGCATTTAATACATTTTTACCTGTGCCTTTAAATAAAAGATGTCCCTTTTTGTTACCATTACACTGAAGAACAACGAATGACTAAATGTTTTCCTCATCAGAGTAGCTGCTGTTTAAACATTTGGACAAGGCATTGGGCAATATGAAAATGATTTCTAATTGCCTATAATAAAACAAATGAAAATGACTTTACCTTACATTCTGCTAGGAAACAAGTATTGTTTTGATAGGACACATATCCTTTTTTGTGAAAATATTTTATAGTGAATAAACAAACAATCTCGAAGAAGGTTAAAAAAAATGAGGGCCTTCTGCATAAATGAAGGATAAGTGAATAGCGACACTTTAATTAAAATCACTTCACTACCATGACAGAACCCAAACTGCTTTTTTTTTTTAAGTTACTCGTGTGACAATTTTCTTGATTATTTGTGGAAATTCACCACCAACTTAGTGTTGAAGTCACAATCCGCAATAAAAACCTATCGTGTCCCATCCCTAATCTGGACACACACTATATATATAAATGTATATATAAAATTGTGTGCTCTACTCACTTTAAACACTTAATCATTGTCTCATTGTACAGTGACCTGGCCTGTTGGACTTCAAATGACCCTGCTGGATGGCAGCATCTCCTCTCTATCTACTTATGCTGTTTTCTCACCTTAATTCTTTCCCTCCCCTCTTCTTTCTCTCTTTTGAACCACACAGATGTTGGAGAGCTTGATACTCAAGCTTCCTTTTTTAGCAGTGCTGATTAATCTTCATTTGAATTCCAGAGCAGGGCTAAAACTGCTGCATTTCTTGGAGGTGTTGGTTTCAGGGATTGAACACTGTTGTAGAAGTAGAGGCAAAGAGACTTTTACAATGAACTCATTGAAACATGTTCATTATTTGCAAACAGCAATATCTCAGTATAGATAAGACTTCAGTTAAATGCAGTGGTCAGACGTAGAATAGAAGTGACCAGTTAAATGGTCAGTGTGGCTCAGCACATATTATCCTGTTGGCCCAGGTTCAAGGAGCGTCTGTCCTTGTGCTGGGGTCAGCTATTTCAAGTATACCTGCCTCTTCTTCTGCCCAGTGGACGACACACTGAACTCTGTTTGGAGCCCGAGGTCACCGACCATTTTCTTTCAGCCAGCTCTTTTAAAATAAAAAAGGTACTTCTAGGAGTCTGACAACAAAGAGGTTCATTCACTCCAAAAAGGGCAATCTTTTTTTTTTTTTTTTTTTTTTTTTAAGATTCTGCTCTTCCCTGAAGACTCTTGAAACCAAAAGGCTTACCAAATTGGAACAGACAGTTTGTGTTTCAGCAAACTGTAGATATTAAATTTAGATTCAGCTCTTTATTTTTACACTTTGAGTACCAGTTTCTCTGATCTAACACTAGAACAGATTCTCTTTACTAAAAGGCTACCATTTACAAGCTAAGTAGCTAAGTGAGCTTGTAAGGCTCGCTTGTGCTCCGGCTAACTTTGTCATGTTTCTAGTTTTTTTTCTAACAAAGAGGAAGTATTAACTTGAATTTTGATGTATAGCATCTATAACTTTATTGTTTATTAATGTTAATTTACACGTCTATCAAAGGGGAGGTTTAACTTTACTGGATTTCTTGCAGAAAAGTAGTGAGTGAGTGAAAATTACAGCCCTAATATCTCCAACTTGGCAAACAGAATGACCATAGTGGCAAAATAACTGCAAAGCCAAAATTGCCTCTAAATAAAACACTAAATAGAATGAGTTTAGCTCAATAAGGAGTTAAATGCTGTTTGGTTTTGTATCTTGCTTTTTAATGAACCACTAAATATCAGACCCAGCAGCAGATGTAATTTGCAGAAAGGCATTTGATTTCTGTGATCGGTCTCAATGTAAACCTGGTTTTGATAAGCAAGCTCTATTTTGATGCTTCTTTATTAAGCACTCTGGCGCTTTATTTATGTACAAAGTAGCCTTCATGTCTTAATCATTGAAAAACTGAAATGTGTATGCTACATCAAACACCGTTGTTTACTTTCCAGAATAATTGTGAATTATGTGGTAGAAAATATGCCCGCTTTGCCATTTCTTCTCTACTGTAACTTGTGCCAATCAGCGCTCACACACACACACACACACACACACACACACACACACACACACACACACACACACACACACACACACACACACACACACACACACACACACACAAATTACAGGAAAGTGAAGGGACGGTCAATGAAATAGACTTTTAAACAGCTGTTTCTATGCATATCCCCCCCCCCCCCCCATAATGCAAGGCCTGCTAGTAATATGTAGCATGATTAAAAAATACCTGTTTTATGCCATGTGACTTTAGGCTAGCAATTGGGGGAAATCACATAGTTAATGCTGGACAAAAGTCAAATAAATGAGAGCTTCTCATGTTCTTTCCATTCTGCTGACGTTGCATAAATGCAGCAAACGCTCAGACTTTTTTCTTTAATCAACCACCAAAATGTGGGCAACAATTCAGACGTCTGAAAGCACACTCAGTGAAAATGTCAGTGAAGTCCGTCTGTAATTGCCTTCAGCATCTGCACCACTGGAGTCATATTTTCTGTTGCCCAATTTGTTCAGTTTTTTCTTTAGTATGTTGGAAAGTGCTCTGTGGCGCTGGCTTTGTATATCTCCTATAAAATAAAAAGAATTGGGAGATTAATTTTTTAGAAAAGAACATTGCTGAATGTTTGTGAGGATGTGTTATTACTTTTTGCTTTTAAACCCCCACTTCTCAATTTTGGATTAAACCCTGGAGCAAAAGGAAATCCGTCCTCCAGTGTGTTGACAGGTGTATCACTTTAACTGGATGGGAGTGCATTCACTTCAAAACACAGCCACACTAATTTGGATTGAGAAGGAGGCTGCAATGTCAAAATAAATCCTTTGTGATACCTTGTTGGTACAGTCTCCTCCACTTTATTACAGTGGAACAAGCTTTGCTCAGAGAAATCCGGCATCAGAGGATAAAACCTTGAGATTTGTTGCGAGTGTGAGGCCGCTGCTTGACTGCTGTGTAGAGCAATTACTCTGGAGCTGCTGAGCTAATTGAAGTGATGCATCTACTTTGGCACTTGATTTCTCAACAGATTGCATACATTTCCTTTGCTAGTCTCCCTTTCTGACAGCTACACTGGGGCCTTGAAGGATTTTAGTTTGAAAGTATTACTGTTTGAGTCGGTTTTAATCCTCCCTTGTTTGTCAGTTTGCTCAAATTATATTTTTTGATCTTCCTGTAAGTCACTTTTTAGTCATAATAGCGGCGTGACTCTGGGGATGGCAATGCTGGTCCGTTGGTCAGTTGATCTACGGCTTTGGTTCAGACTGAAACTTTTCAACAACTTCTGGATGCATAACCATAGACCAATGTGTCCAATACTTTGGTGAAGAACCAAATACAAAATTACATTCCCATCAGCCTCAGCTTTACTAATTACAATATTGCTGATAAAATACCTTGACATTGATATTGTAACTACATTTTAGGGTTGACTATTGGTGCTTTCACAAAATATCTACACAAAGATTTCTGATTTCTAGTCTCATCTCACAATCTCAATATACAATGGATATATTGCCAAGCCCTATATCAGGCTAAAGACCTAGATGGTGAATCAGTAAACCATTGACTACCAACCTTTTTGAGACTGAAAGCTACCTGAGAGTAGCCGTCCATATATTACTCTCTGTACAATTTTCCCAGATAATACATTTGCCCGGTTAACCTTTAACTAATTAATATAATGCATTTAGGATTGATATACAAGAGGACTCTCTTTCCATATCCAAGGACTGTTAGTGATTCTTCACCATCAATCATTTTTTACCAATTAATCAAAGTAAAACAGAGAAATCATTTAACTTGTACTTATCATTATTACATTTAAAGATTCAAGTTTAAGGATTTCTCTGCTTATTGCCAAACAGTTTATCTGTTTCAACATTTGAAAGTCATACAACATCACAATTTTCCCATTGTGCTACACAAGGATTTGGAATCAACAACAACAACACTGGTTAAGTCTCTGGACAGATAATATGGGCGGCATCTTAACATTAAATATTCAACCTGATGGAATCATTGTCTATTATCACTGGCTATGTTTGAGCACCAACCATCATAGAGTCCAACTCCTATCATCCTACAAGAACCATACATTTATTTATAAAAAGATAAAGAAAGTGGAGTCGCCAAACTATAACTTTGCACCCCATAATTGCATAATAGGGATGCATTTGCTCTATTTCTCAGGCGCATGTGATTGTGAGTATGTTAGCACCTGAACTCTAGCATTTAGCTCAAAGCACCACTGTGCCTAAGCACAGCCTCACAGGGCTGTCACGCGGCTGTAGGCTTAGTCTCTCAGTTATTTTGTTCTCTTTGCCACTTTTACTTTTTACAGTCCTCCCCCTTTTTTTTTTACACCAACACACACCAGATATCCATCAGCAGTAGCATGGTGGCACTGAAACACTTAATTCTCGTACATTTCTTTTGTTTTGCCAGGTACAGCTCCCACTAGACAATTAACAAGCATCAGCAGTAGCATGGTGGCACTGAAACACTTAATTCTCGTACATTTCTTTTGTTTTGCCAGGTACAGCTCCCACTAGACAATTAACAAGCAGATGCTTAAGTTAGCAGTCAACTGTGCACGGATTGTTTTGAAGCAAAGAGCTTAGTTAGCTGTGATAAAGGACCACTAATTTAAACGTGTACTTCGGTGTTCCAATAATGATGTTTTCTTTTTATTTAAGTGAAATAGAACGTTACTTTAATAGAACGACTTGATTGGTTTCTCAAGCGTAAAAGACTGGTGTTTGAACGCCGTCATGCCTGACTAATTAGAGAGGACTAATGTGTTTTTCATCTCTCCCCTGAAGCTTCTTTGCTTGGTGCACCACTTCTAAATAAAACCAAAATGGAGTTGGGGAGGTCATTTCTTACTCCCACCTGGCTGTCAGCGGAGATTCTGGGCTGCAGCTGTTAGTGTTAGTTAAAGAATATCCTGTAATAAAAATGCGATAATAAAAACGAGAGGAATCAAAGCACCATAAACACTGCACATGTACCATTCTGCATCCTTGTAGTCTACTGTGCTCACACATATTACATAACGTTCATACACTACCTGTTCACCTCCCTGCCATGTACACACTCCACATTCATTCAAGTGGGCATGAAAACAGCCATATGAACACAAGAGGAGAGGTTGTCATGGAGAAGGCTTCAGCCACTTATAGCTTCTATACCTGTATGTCCCTGTACAGTATGCATGGGCGAGGGTTCCTTGTTTGTCATTCACTTCAATTCACTGCCTTTATATAGCTCTAAACATGATACCTTAGAATCTCTTGAAATGTAAGGCATTTAGTGTAATTAAGCACAGCAATGCATCACCTTTACTAAGAACCAAGGCAAATTCATTTAGAACATATAACATTGATATTGAACACATGATTAAATTAAATACCACAAAGAAATTTTAAACCGTGTTTTCTGTATATAACGTTTGGTTATGTGGGCCTTACTTTTCCCATTACCCGTCTCTTCACCTCTTTAGAAATGTCAGCAAGTGTAATGCACTGATGAAACCTTTTCTTTTTTGTCTTTATCTAAGCAGTAGCAATGTCTGACAGTCAGCAGTCTGGCAGTCTGGCTTTGATGAGACTTGCTGGGTAATCCTCAGAGGGGTCTCCCTTCATGTCAGGGTGCTGCAGATGGGAGAAGGTGAGAACAGGGCTGGTATGGGCAAATGCAAAAGATAGACCTGGCATGAGAGTAGACTTCAGATTTGCCCATTGGGGAGTCATCTCACAAGCTACATCGGTGTCAGGATGGGGTTTGCTCACAGGGTTTTTGTGCCAGGACAGAAAAATATACGTTTTGCACCTTTTGCACATCAACCAAAATAAAGGTGAGGGATTTATTTATGCAGGAGGCTTGAATCCACCAGTTCAGTAGAGCAGAGTTTAATGACCAGGCAGCTGAGTGGGAAAAACTAGGTGCTAGTGCGGATGACAAGTCTTTTTTCACGATGTGCCTGTCCCAGACAAATTTCTTTGATTAGAGATAACAAAAATAACTTTTTTATGTTAGGGATTGCTATTTGAAAAAAAGTGTAGTTCTTCCAAAATTCAATCCCCACCGCATTCCGTCAGAGCAAAGTCAGTTATTTTGTCTCGCCACAAATTCCCATTGTTGCATTGTCTCTGCAAAACCTTTTTGTTTTCCATTTCCACTAAGAACATGGCAGGATGTTTTGTAAATGTATCCACACCAGAAATATTACTTATAAAACAGAAGAGAAAATTCTGTAGAAAAAAAAGATTCTGCACAGAATAAATGCATTAAAAATTAAAAATAAATAAATAAATAATATAACTTTAATAATGAAGTGTGTTTGAAATGTAACAAACTGAAAAACTTTATGTAATATAAATTTGTACAAATGAGGCCACATGGATGAAAGCAAAGAGACACATTGTTAGTAGCAGGAGTCAATCTGCTCCAGGAAGAATACATCCAACATCCAACAACACAGTTGAACATACAGTACACTATGAAGTCACGTGAAAGCCGTCTCCTCTGTTCTTGGTAGGGGGTCCTATGAATGTTGCATGCGAAATCACTTCGGTGGATTGCAGTGAGCTGTGTAAATTGTTGATGACTAGAAGGAGGAGAAGGTGGGAGCAGGGAGGAGATTGTGGGAGGAAGCTGGGCTGATTTCAACACCACCGGCAGCCTCCCGCCGAGACGCTGCCTGTTTCGTTTCAGGCTCTAAACACTTGAGCTGGAGGAAGGGGGAAAAAAAAGACGAGCAGAGAGGAGAGAAAAGAAGAGAGAGAGAGTGGGAGAAATGAGAAGGAGGTTGGAGACGGGAGGAATGCTGGAAGACAAGATAACGTCGAGCGGGGACGGTGTAAGAGAGAGGTGGTTCAAGAGTAAGAGAGAGCAAAGTGTAACAAACAAGATTTCACAGCACTTCCTTTGTGCAAGTGTGCAGCACTCAACCCAGCAGATTAACACTGTTCATTTGTGCCGTAGATTTCCACACTCCAGAGGACGATTTGTTCAGGCACCCCGCAGGGTAGCACAAGAGTTTGGGCAATCCATTTCCACGTATTTAACAGCTGTGGCTCCAACCGCTGACTCAGTTACCATTCAGTCAAAAAGGAACATTTTAGTCCTTTTTATTGCGATTAATTTTACCTTGACTGTATTGTCCTTATGATTTTACACCACATATGCGTAGGTGTTGATGAGGCTGTGATTCAGATGCCACTAGAATCATTTTTGAGACTAGTGATCCAATAGGTACGAGTTAGAGCCATGTTTAAATGGAGCTCACACACAGCCAACATGAGCCAGGCATATATGACTCCACAGAGCATAGCAAATAACAAGCACAGCTCCGGAAAGAGAAGGAAATCAAGCAGATATTTGAGAAGGGCAACCAGATGTTTGACCATTCATGATAAAGTATTTGCAGTATAGACGTATGAAGCATTTCCATGACAATTGGTGTTAAGTGCTATGCTAAATACTGTATATAAACTTACTTCAGGTAGCATTTCAAAGTTGTTTGAGAAAACCCTTAAAGCGCCTGGGAGAAAAAATGTTTTAAATAAGTACTTTTTCATAACATTCAATTTAAATGGAGAAGCGCCACAATGGCCAAAAACGTTTAAGTTAGGAGAAACATGCTGCAGCTTCAGACACAATGCCAATTCAAAAAAAACTGCTGCGGAAAGCCATTGAGAGCAAACACTCACAATAAAGAAACGAAGACGCCAGGAGGACTTCCATTGTGTTGACTGGATTTGCAGCATTTTTTCGTGACATATTTCTTCAGGGTTTGCGTGTTTTTTGACTTTTCAGCGTTTCTGTATTCACAACGTGTTTGCTATCAATGTATTTGTTTTGGTTTCCTGCTGCCTGTTTTTTTTTTTCATTTGCACTGCATTTTCATTTTGTATTTGTTGTTTTCATGTGTTTTTGAATTGGCATCGTCCATGAAGCTTTAGCGCGTTTCTCGTAATGTAAATGTTTTTGGCCATTGTAGAGCATTCCCACTTGACAACAACAATATAAACGTTATACAATATACAACAGTTAAAGTTCAAGTTTTGGTAAAAAAAAATAAAAAATAGTTTGTAGTGTAGTTTGGTCAGATTTCTTATCCAACAACCACATCATTTTCAACAGATTCTAATGCAAATGTTGCTAAATCCTGGCTGATGTGACATCACTTTTTCCAAACAGAATCCTATCTCCTTAAAAAGAAAAAATACAGATGATCCATAAGAAAAAATACCCATAAACCTTGGCAGAAGAATGTGTTTATGCCGGAGCCCTTTACTTATACACATTTTCAGGGCCTTTTAACTGACGCTCTAACAATAAATTAAAATTCCTACAAAGGTTTTCTTAAGTAATTGTTCTCTTCTGCAGATTTCCTGGTTAAATAGTATGGCATTTACTTAAGTTATTTTCATCAAAGTAGCCTTCTAGTCACTTGACTTTTCCCTAAACTCCACCACTAATTGTGTGTGTTTCCGTGGCCGGGCTTCAGAGTGACTGCAGCCCCTCACTGAGAGGGGCTTAGGAGTGGAACATAGCAGCGGCTTGACCCTCTGTCTTCAGCGTACCGCTCTGCTCCTCTTGTTGCCTCTTTTTGTTCTGCCAGGTTTCCGGCCCCCCACCGAGTCCCCCGTCCAACCACTGAAATTTAAATTAGGTATTAAACTCGTATTCCGGACTCGAATCCCACTTACTTGAATAAACCAGCCTCTCATGCTCTCACTCATCTTTTCCTTTTTAGTTGTACTTGTGCTCCTGGCTGGAAGGGCTCATGCTGTGCTGGTGGCTTGCATGTAGGAATGTGAATGTGCGTGTGATACCTGTGGTTTAATGTGATCCATTTACCATATATGGAAAAGAAAAAGAAATATATGGAAAAAGTACAGGGGGGAAGAAATCTCAATGCAGCTTCACTATGTAATACCAATTGCCAAGTCAATAAGTTCAAGCCGGCACTTATTTCTTCAGTCTGTTATAATAGAGAATGGCAGTAATATTTTCTCTCTTTTATCAGCAAAAATCAATGTATGCAAATGCATGTTCTGTGGTAATTTTAAGTAAAACAAATGTACCGCTACATGAAGAAATACAAATATATGGACATCACAATTACAAATAATAATCATACACATGAAGAAAATAACTATTCTCATTATAGCCCGGTAATTTAGAAAGGTAAAGCAGTTTTTTTAGTGACCAATTATTTATTACATTCATGTACACAGAGATACAATTTTAGGAAAAGGAAGAAGAAGAAAAAGCCAATTAAAACTATAGCCTTATAACAAAAGAATGAATGAAAGTAGCAGCATCACAAGTCATGACTTAACATTGTCTTTTGAGATCTGTTTTACATCTTGGTGTCCCTTTTGCTTTTTGTAACTGTTAGAAAACCAGAGGCGCTCCATTATTGTGTCCGTCTTAGCTGTACCTAACCCCGCCCCCTTTCCCTCCTTTGCTGCCTTCCATCTCACTCCACATTGTCCTCTTTTCTGCCTAGCATCTGCACCGAAGCAACTTGGTCCACTGGGAGCTTGAAAAGGCATCTTGAAAAGGCTTGGCTTGGCAGCCTAGGACGGAAAACAAATTAGGAGTTCATAACTTCAAACGGAGCCTCACCAAGGCAACCCCTACTCCTCTGCCAAGGGTTTGCCTCACTCGGCTCTAAGACAGCCCGTGAGAAGAGTTTTAATAAGCACGAGCTCCATCGGAAGGCTTTTGGTGTTATAAAGAAGGGTAGCATGGCCACATTTATAATCTCCCTTTTCATTTGACTATGGATTTGTTGCCGTCTCAGACTCTGTGCACTTAAAACTACAGTTAATTCTGAGCTAAGTCTAAGATGGTGCGCCACAACTGACAGCAGATTAAAGTTCTGCCACTTTATCACACCTTCGTCCAATTGGTACAGCACAACAAATGAGCAGAAAAAGTTTGCCGACTGGTCTGGCTTGAGATTTTGGAGCAGACGGAGAGCAAAAAAGAGATGCTCCAAGTTTCTTACATAAGTCTCCACTGTATTCTGGAGCCAAGAGCTGTACCGACTGAAGAAATCTGCCTGAGAAATGTCAGCAATTACTCCTGTCAGCCGTCTTCCTATTCCCTTGTTTACCTAGGAGACTATACTTCGCTATTATTGATCTGCAGTGTGTAAAAGGTCACAGGATTGAAGATGACAGCAGCCGCAGTAACCATGGAGACTCCCTCTTTCTGCGTCTACGGCCCAGCACAGTATCAGTCCGGGGGTAAAACTTTGATGCTCGCTGCTTTGTTGCTGTACTGGTGAGCGAGTTCTAATCTCCTTGTTGTTGTTGTTGATATGCACCTTTGCCCCGTCTTTAGTACAAACGTGCGGTCGCAGGGCAAAATCTTTTCAAGAAACATACATGCAACCAGCTTAACCTCTTAACCCTTCGTGCATCATTCAAGGATTGATTTAAGCCATTTGCAGACACTGATGTTTGTTTGCTAGTGGCAGGAAGATTACTTTAAAATCTCACTGGTGTTCATTCAGTGTTCTTTAGGGTTTGATAAATGTACTCTCTACTGGACAGATTTACTGTATTGCAGATGCAGTTACATTAAATTCTAGATACATTTGGCAGATAAAATGTATGGTACCCAAAAACACTAGGCTAAAGCTAGGGACATATAAAGCTAGAAGAGTAGTATAAAGGGCCACACTCCAAATATATAATCATTCACATAAATGAAATAAAAAAAAAAAATTTAATAGCAGGAGGAGATCGATATGCCCCATATATACTTGTTATTGCAAGCGTCTCATATCTGGATAAAATCCAGATCGAAAACACTTTCATCTACATTCAATTTATAGATCTGTTAGCCAGATCACAAGGGCCAGGGAGCCACATTGAGGCTCATAAAAGAACATTCTATGTATTTATTTTTTAACAATAAATTTAATTTCACTGGAGTAAAATTAAGTGGGCTTTGCATTTCTTTGAACCTTATACATCTATTCTGGTGGCATTATCTGCTTCCTACCATGTTATCTGTCTGGTACCCCTTGAAGAGTCCCCTAGCCTTCATTGTGCTTTGCTGTTTTGATAGATTTAGTTAATTTAGTCTTTTTAATGCATTTCTCAAACACTGAGAGAGAAAAGAAAAAAAATATGTTTACTTGAATTTGAAATAAATGAGTCAGTTGTATAATTTGCAGAATACATTTGACAGGGATAGTTGGTTCCACGGTGCATTCAGTCTACAAGGGCAAATCTGCAAATCTGGTGCTAAACATTAAGGTAACCAAGAAGCTTCTCATTTGCAAAGCATCATGTGTGCTTCATTTTTCATGATCAGGCTACACTCTGCCTATACAGAAACAAAGACGCTTGGAGGACTTCTATTGTGTTGACTTTATATGCAACGTTTTTCTAG
Source organism: Anoplopoma fimbria (assembly GCF_027596085.1). Taxonomy (NCBI): domain Eukaryota; kingdom Metazoa; phylum Chordata; class Actinopteri; order Perciformes; family Anoplopomatidae; genus Anoplopoma; species Anoplopoma fimbria. The sequence continues at coordinate 13,654,684 of NC_072471.1, read as the reverse complement.
GACATTTTTTGGGGGTGTTTGCATGTTATTGACTTTGCAACGTTTCTATTACTGTTTGCTATTTGCTATGTGTTTGTTTTGGTTTTACTGCAGCATGTTTTTTTCATTTGCAGCACAATTTGGTTGTGGAATTTGTTTTGGATTTTCACGTGATTTAACTTCATCTGTGAAGCTGCAGCATGTTTCTTCTATTGGAAATGTTTTTTTATATATATATGTGTGTGTGTGACGGTAACAAGGATCAGTTTAATGTGGCTTCAAACTGTTTTGCTAATAGTGCGAGGAATAAACCGTCAATACTGCTGATTTTATTCCTGCTGTAGTCACATTGGTGACAGTGAGGATGGTATTTTTGTTACTGGCTGTTACTGAACTAAGGTTTATTTCTAAGCGTTTTGCATATTACTGTGTGGATTACTTTCTTGCATGGCCTCTCGTTTCTCGGTGGTTTACTAGTTAAAAAGGCCAGTAACAGCGGGCTGGGTGTGCATGGGGATCCTGATGTGGGTGCTTTATGAATACACATCAGCATCTGTGACTGGCAGACAAATATCTTCCCCTTATCTGGAGAGGCCTCTTTGCAGACTGGCAATCCCCATCATATAATATGAAACTGATATCATATGTGAAAAGCATCATAAATCCACTTTGAGTAGCTTCAAAGGACATTATTATATTGTATGATGAATCAAAGATAATGTTGGGTACACCACAAGGTATAGGAGCTGTAAATACAAAAAGGAAAAAAATCATATGGTCAGTAATTATATGAATATGTGTCGAAATGACGTGTTATTTTAAGTTGTGTTGTATTTAAAACTCATTGTAAAGTACTCAACTGTATCACGTCTGCCAGACAGAGACATGACAGGAATAATGTAGTAATATTATACAGGGCGTGAAATAATAAACTGTTCAGTAGTAGGCCTGTCCAGTCCCTGACATCCATAGTGTGACCGGAAGTGTTGAAGATGCTTGATTAGCTGCCTGTCTTGCTGTCACTTTACAGGAAGAATGCTGATCATTTTAGTTTAATTATAGTGTGACTTCAGCTGCCATAATCGCAGCGGACAGTCCCTGCAGAGCCCATTTCCACGGACAGCTCACTGACGTAGTTATACTCGGGAGGAGTGAAGATGACGTGTGTAAAGCTGCATATTTTTTTTTACGGCATAATAAAACCCTCAAAGGCGTCTGCTATGAGATGGGATTCAAACCCAATGTCACAGGTGATAAAGGTAATATTTATTTTATTATATCTAAGTACACCATCACATCTGCCATACCCTTGGTTGTTCCGTCGTCCATTATACATATCACACTTTGTCCGTACGGGAATATTTCAAAAGAGACCTTGATATTCAGTGTTGACATGGAAATAAGTGGCTTGCTATGACACAGCAAAATGTGGATTTCCTTTGGTTATTTTACTGACCAGAAATGTGAAATATACAGATGAACAAGAAAGTGTTGCTTGGTTTTGACTCATTTTTTGATGGCAAGAAATGTAAAGTTACCGCTCCAGGATTGTTTTTTTTTTGTTTTATTTCACTTGCTTGTAGAAGAGCCTTTTTCATCGTGAAATTAGAAGTTTCCCCTTCTAGTTTTTCAATATTAGATTATTTGATGTAAGTTTTGCTTGTTGTTTCGTGAACTTCTTCATTCTATGTGGGAATAATCTTTGCTGAGTGAGTAGTGTATGTGACCAGAAGCATCCAGCGGGGGAAAAGTGCCCCAGAAAGAGGCCTCTGCACTCTGGCCCACTCAGCACCAGCTTGACAGCTGGAAGTTGCACTGCTGGGAGGTTCGGAAGGACGGTTTCTTCCCTGCTGTATGAGTGCTGTTGCTAGAACATGTAAATGCATGACACTCCTGGGCCCGATACTAGCTCTCTCCATTTCTGATTTAGTCAATGCAACATCTGATGGAAGTGGCTAAAGGCTCCAAAACTGTGAAGACCACTGCCTCTGCAGACACCTAGAAAATAATAGTCGAAGCTATTGTGTGTGTGTGTTCACATTAGGATAATAATACATATTTTCACCCTAGGGAGGGATCCTAAACGCATGTTTTGCCCGACATTAACTTCTGACAGCAGTGTCTGGGAAGCTCAATGAGAGTGATATCATTCTATTCATCTAACTCTCAACAAAAAGTTAATATTTGTATTTTCATTTCATTCTTGTTCATTTACTTTAATTTTCAAATGCACCCATGTCATTTTCTACTTTAGCAGGTAAAGTTAATCTGACACTATGAAGGAGACACTTTGCAAATTTGGATCAAGAATGCTAATGCTGTAAAGTTAACATCCTACTGTTTCATCTAATTTCTGGCTTTTGAAACCTTTGAAACCAATTTCTTATAATTCTGTACAGTATGGAGGCCTGTGACTAAGTTAAATTCAAGCCATCAGTCAAGCCAAAGCAAGATGCTCAAGCTTTAGTCCAACAATTTACATATTTTACAGTTTATTTGTGCCCTTTGTGCTAAATTGTTATGAATAGGAAGAAGTTATAGTAGCAAATATCTCAATGTGTATAAAGTAATGTGGACCATTTTTAATCATTAAAGTTCATAGTTGAAGACATTCAGAAATCATCCTCTAAAACTAATGGTGGAAACATAGTCCTCAATTCATGATGTAATATTTTAGAACAGGTATCTTCTACAAAAATCAAAATCAAGATATTATTCAATTCTATGTTTTTCATTATTTCTACAATTCTAATTTTATATGTCAGCCCTTCAAAGAGTTACCAGAGATGGCGCAGGCACCATTAAGCGTCATAAATCCAACCATTAGTAAAGCAACATGTCTGTTTTGGAGCAATTTGCAGCTTCTCAATGCTCCCTTTCATGCATAATGTAATGGTTTTAGTCTGGCTGATCAGAGCAGAGAAGAAGTGAGCGGGGAGATCTCGGCTAACAGCTCGTTATGCCACGCGTTCCAGTAGCTCATCAGTGAGCAGCCAGTCAGCCATTAAGCCTAATATGTTATTAAATATTTATTTGGTCCAAGGCCACTGCTGTGCTACATTAAAACTACATGTTCATCATTAGAGGACATCAGCTACATTATGAATGCAGGTTGTGAAGCACAGAGGGCTAACCTGTTGGAGTTCAGGTTAGAAAGGGCAGAGAAAGCCCAAACACCTGCTCAAATCACTCTCAATCACTGGTAAAAGCATTGTTCCTGGAAGATGACAGGTGACTGGCAAGGTTTCTCATAATTGAGTTTTGTTGGCCTGATAACAAAACTGCTCTGCTCTGCTTCCACTTGTTATTACATGTTAGATGTTGTTGTTTTTAGTCATGCTAAAGGTGGTCGACCACTTTGGTTCGGATTGGAAATACCTCAACAACTTCAAAAAATGTGTTCAGACATTCATGGTTCCCAGAGGATTCATCACAGTGGCTATGACAACCCCCTGCCTTTTTCTCCAGTTCAACTGTAATGTTGACAGTTTTCATTTTAAGTGTCTCAACAGCTATTGGTTGAATTGCCAAGAAATTCAGGACAAATGAAGAAACACCTCAACCCGATCAGTGCTGGTGTTGGTAGCTTTTAAACTCTTATCCTTAACGTTGTGCTGAATCAGAAGCATAACGTTTCCACATGTGGCTTCATCATGGGCCAAACAAGAACACTTGCTTGCAACTACTTTTTTTTTTTTTACATTTCCAGACAATCTAAAAACATATCAAGGCATCCCATATGATAATCACATCATTGGTAATCAAGTAATCAAATTTCAACATCAATTTGTTGATCATTCATGTTCCACGCAAGATAAATTCTAATAACTTTGGTGATCCTCTGACATTGCATTTAGCGCCATATTCAGGTCCACATTTTGTTTTGTCCATACGTGCAACTTATTAGAAAAGTGCACTCAGTAGATTGCAGCTGTCAGTTTTTAGTCACAACAAAGGCCTAAAAATGGCTTGCAACATAGTAGGTAAGGCTTGTTAATACATTACATTACAGTCATTTAGCAGACGCTTTTATCCAAAGCGACTTACAATCAGTAGTATATTACATATCATTCACCCACTGATGACAGGCTACCATGCAAGGTGCCACCATCTTAACATTCATGCAACATCCAGTCCACACCGATGGCAAGCCTTCGATGTGCCCAAGGACACATCGACTGCTGAAGCCGGGTATCGAACCACCGACCCTCTGATTGGAGAACTACCTTGCCCTCCACTACGCCACAGCCGCCCCAATAATAGCCTAGCCGAAATACCTTGGTTACTGAAGTTGTTGTTGACCACTTCGGCCCCTACAGACTGGTTGAGAGGAGTTGGCAGTCAGCAGTCAATAAAAAAACATTCAATTTACATAAGTTTTATAAATTGTGTTTCATTGCAACCACGAGAGGTCCTTGAGCATACAGTCATGTTTGTGCACAAAAAGCTGATGGGTTCGGTAAAATGCAAAATTTGCCATGGACACACACACACACACACACACACACACACACACACACACACACACACACACACACACACACACACACACACACACACACACACACACACACACACACACACACACACAAACTCATGCATACGCACGAGTCTGAATGCATGATCTCCCCTCAGGTTCACGCCTGGTGGAGATAATGACATTCCCATCAGCCTCAGCTGTACATTGTGTTTAGTGCTAATTAACTAGTTTAAAATAACACTGTGCCTGCTTAGCACCAGCTTGTTAGCACTGTCACTGTAATCAAATCAGCATGTTTCCAGTAGCTCAAAGAAATAATGCCTCGCAGAGCCACCAGCAAGTGTATTCTTTATACGCTGCAACAAAATTTATTTCATGATTTATTCAAACTACAAAATAAAACTAGCTTAACCTAGTAAATGTAAGCCATATAGTGAACCAAAAAGGGCGTACCTTGTTCATTGACCAATGTTTTTATCCATATAATTTAAAATTACATAAAGAAACCTAGTCAAAATTAAAATCTATCTAGTTTAATTTCTCATATCATTTTAATATTATCTTGTGGCTCTTAACATGTGTAGTTTTCACACTATTTAATATTTTCTCCTAGAAAAGTATTGACGGTTCTGTAGAAAATTCCCTCCCACATTAACCTCCCTCTACCTGGCCTCAACTGCTTCCTGTGTGGGTGGAGCCTCTGAAACTATAAAGGAAGCCAGCTCACCTGTGGCAAACATTCTCTGAACAAAGTGACAAGCCGGCCTCATGTTGACGCCCTCTCTTCTACAGTTTGGACTGTGCAAATAATGTGTAAATTTGCTTTATTTGATATTTTAGGAATGAAATTCCATCTTTAATTATGGTTTGGAACTTGCTATATAAAAGTTTTAGTTGTGCTTATTTAGCTGCTTCAATGATGAATTATCAATTATTGTTATCCATTCTACCCCCTTCCTAACATCCCTGGTTCAAACACTGAATTGTGAAAGTGTTGAAGTGTACGGGCTACATACTGATAGGCCTGTGTGTGTGTGTGTGCTCCTATCTTGGCTTACTAGCATTTAGACTCGAGTCTCAGGTGAACCGAGTTCCACTCAGTTTCCACTCTTTAGAGAGCTCTCGGGATTCCCACTGAACTTTCCTGCTTTCAAAGATTTTGTGGAACCATTATCACTTCCGTCTTTTTTTTCTACTTTTACACAGGTCCACACAGAGCACTTTTTGGTACCAGACTCATTGTTTTCTGAAAAAGGATTAATGATAGCTGATGAACAACAAGTTCCCCTGCAAAACAATTACCCCCCAACGGACTTTGTCGAATTTGGCAACTTCACTGCTGGTATTTCATAGCATTGTATTGATAGGGTTTTTTGCACCACTGCACCTGCACTTAACATTTAACCACTGCAGCACTATGCTACGTCAAATATATTAAGCACTCTTCCAAAGCTCAGCACCATTAATTGTGATTTTGGGATCGTAAGTTTTGTCGTATTACTAAAAAGTTTGGGCCAGTTAAGCTTCGAGTTTCCGTTTGAACCTAGAGACTTCATAATCAAAGCAGCACTAATACAGAACATTAGCCCTACAGTACTTAAGCTTGTGTATTGCATGAAAATATCATTTTAGGTAAGGTAATTATATTTATTTACTGCTGCTAGCCTCCAGCAGCGAAAGCAATGTTCTTTCAGCTTTACGGGTAACCCCTGAAATAATAAAGACCCAAGAACATTGTGTGTGTGTACTGCTAAGTGTGTGTGTAGTTTTGAATGTGTGTGTTTCGAGTATCCTTTGGCGCAGGAGGAGTGCTAAAAAGTGGGCCTCTTACTATGCGAACACATAGCACAGTGAGGTGCTGGGTTACTCAACATGGTTTAGACTAGACCTCATTGCAGGATTCGTTTAGACACACACACACACACACACACACACACACACACACACACACACACACACACACACACACACACACACACACACACACACACACACACACACACACACACACACACTAACATGAGCGCAGCAGGTTCCAGCCTGATGCTCATTACTGCCGGTTGAAATGGAGCGCAGGACACACACTGGGATTAAATGGGTAAATAGCTCAAATAGAGCAGTGTGAGCTGGTCACTTTGTCATCAGTTCACGTTTGTGTAGATTTGGAAGGCATACAGTACACACATGTCACACTCGCTTCACTGTAAACACACAAACCTCCGTCCCCCTGTATGTCAAAGCCGATGCTTGGATATCTATATCCACAGCGCCACAGAGCATTTTTCACACACCACCGAGCAATAGCCACATTATACAGTGCAGAATATCCCGTTCCAGCTTTATCAATATCCGGCCCTGCAGCCAAAAACCCCGCCACAGCCAACAGAAAAATATGACGGCGTGCTGGAGACAGAGAATATTCATCATCGCTCGGGAGGAAAGGTTGGCTCTGGGGAAACTGCAGGTTGTTTGTTCAAGCCAGACAATGTTGTGTTTGTTTATTGTTGAGGTCTCTAGCCAGCTGGCTTCCCCTTCATTGCCACAGGATAGGAATAATGGACAGCCTGGCAGTTTGGGGGGAAAATCAACTACATTTTTCTGGTGGTTTTTCCTCCCTAATATTGGTTTGTTTGAACACAATTTTTCTTTTGCAGCAGCACTTTCCTAAATGCTATTAATTCACAGCTGCGAGCTGTCCCGTGCGACATTCAGTGTTGTGCTGCTGGCCAGAGTGCTGCTCCACTGGTGCTGCTGAGGGAGTTTGTTGCCTTCCTCACCTTGATAGAAGCTGCTGAGAGACTAGGGGGGATGCTTTTCATGCTCTTCCCTGTCAAGATTTCACTGCATTCTAGCTGGCTAGTCCTTTCTTCCCAGGTTGTTTTCATCCCCGCAACAGGAACTACAGGGCAATGTTGGTGTTTGGTGGGAGGGGTTGACTGGTGGTCACAGAGATCATTCACTAACATGAGACTTGGTATCTTGTCCAGGCGTGTTTCGGAGGTGGAATGGAACGCTCAATGCAGATTTTTTTCATTAACATACATTTGCACAATAATACATCTGTGATATCTGTATGTCATGTCCTGTAGGCTTATTTTTTACAAGGCTATCAAAAAATTCTCAGGTAATGTTCCATAAACTTCAAAATTTTGGAAAGATTTTAGCATAAAGACTGGAAGCAGTGGGAATCAGCTAGCCTGGCTCTCTTCAAAGATTTAAAACAAACTCATGCTTAACGGAAGTACACGTTACTTTCATTTTGTGTGGATCTTGGCGGTCCGTGTGGACAAAGGCGGTAGTGCTTCATTTACAGCAGCACAGTCTGACAGTTTGCCCAGTTGGGTCCTGGTTCTGGATCTCTTTTTCCTCCCTTCCTTCCTGTGGGCCCATTAGTATCCCCTGGTTCTCCAGCAGCCTGGCGTCGGTGTTGGCTCACAGCTGGGACCAAACGAGCAGGGATGTTGCTGCTGGATCAACAGTTGACAGTGCAACACAAAAAAAAGTTGATTATAAAGTTAAATCCTGAAAGGATTTGCATGTAGATCAACTTTTTGGAAAATACATTTATTTGCTTTATGGCCAGGAGTTAGATGACAAGATGAATACCTCTCAGTTGTGTCCTTTTTGAATATGAAACTACAGTCGGGACACCTTTAGCTTGGCTAAGCACAAAAGCTGGAAGCAGGGGGAAATGGCTAGCCTTGCTATCTCCAAAGTAAAAAAAGCTGGCTGAAGCTCACTAATTAACACATATCTTGCTTGTTTAATCAGTACAAAAAAAGCCAGGCTAACCACATCCCCTCTGCTTCAACTTTGAATGCTAAGCTTACTGCCTTCTGGCTATATGTAGTATACAAGTATATAAGACCAGAAATTAGGGTTAGTAGGTAGTATTAGGAAAATGTTTAACTAAGGAAGCATGCAACATAAAGTTGGCTTTCGGAAAAATGTAATGGATACTTCCTACTATAAAAATAATATATTTTTCATATTCTTAGTCAAGCTATACAATGTCATTGAAATTTCTGTTATTAGATTTAATTTTTTAGTAATATTACTTGCAAGACCATAAAAATATCACTGAAGAGAAGTGAATACAAAAACCTATGATAGAGATCAATAAAATATGATGGAGCCGTTGGGGTATTATGTCAACTACTCTGCATAGTGTAAAATATAAATGTTTCTGCTTACACATGCATATTAGTATTGACTGTGCAGTTCTTACTGACTGAACTGTGAAACTTTCACCTCCAGAGAAGCCAGGAGGAAAAGAGTTGAGTTTATGTGGACATCAGAGCCGGGGCAGTAGAGCCAGACTGTGGCCTCTTCAAGCTTCCTGTGTTCCTGAACTGACAGTTCCTGCTGCCCTGCCAGTGAACTCTTGCATTTGCCACATTTTTCTTCTACTTAGATACTCTGACTGTGCTGTAATATACCACGATTCTGCAGTCTTTAATTGTATATTTAGGGACTGAAGGAGGATGTTCTCTTGCTCCTCTCAATGTGTCTAATTATTTCTTTTCTCTCTCTCTCTCTCTCATGCTGTTGTATATGTGAGGAAGTGGATGATGTTGGAAGAAGTGTAATCACTAATTGCACATTGCTGTTCCCTTTTACTCTTATCTTGTTGCCCGCCCAGTTGGGGAATCATGCAGGGGTTCTTGTCATTTAGCAAATTGTGTTGTCTTGTTGTACGTTGAGTGGAGACGGCGCCTGTTGCTACACACTGCAGTTGTTAAACTGGTGATCGCGGCAGAAAAGTCGAATTACTTCAGGCTTTGAAGTGTTCCTCTAACGTTGCAGTATTCTAACCCTGTGGCCCAAATCAAATTTCTGGTGTAAGGAGCCAAGTTTAGTCATCCGAGATGCTGTGTATCTTATTTAAAGTGAGATCATAATAAAAGGGTGATACAATTGTCTGTATGACTCTGGTGTGCTTACTCACTGTCTTTACAAGGTTCATCTATTTTGTAATTTTACAACACACGGTTGCACAATGTAATGCACTGTAGGTTTTTTTATTTATTTTTTACGATCTTAGCATTTCGGAACACAAATTTCGACCTAATGATCCAGTCTCATTTAACTGACACAATAAAAATATTTGATGCAGTTTTTTGCCTTTTAAATATCATGCCCAAGCTGCCACCTGTGGTTTCGAATTCCAGTAATAAAAATGTTTAAAGCAGTTTAGATACTTGTTAAACAGCTGTGTTAAATTGCTGCAGGTAGCATTCAAATTTCCATCTATTGAGCTGTGGTTCTTGGTATCATGGCTGATCCTATCGGTTAACTTTCTATTTGTTTGTAGTTCTAATTTAAACCTAAACTGCTGTTACTGTGGACTGCAAGTGTTTTTCATTATGCTTGCATGTCTCCTCGATTCCTTTACTCGCCTCCTCTCCTAGTGCCTTAGTCACACCCAGGGGAGATGTGAGCAGAGGAGGAGAAGAGAGGACAACAGGAGTCTAGGCAACAGGCACTTAACAAATGAGACATCTTTTCCTCGGAACAGTCATTTCAGAGAAACATCACTTAAATATGATGTGGCATATTGTGACAAGCATGCAAAGAAGTCATACATTTTTATTTTAAACACACACGCACATGTTCAATCAAGGGAAAGTTAAAGGATGACGCACAGATTGTAGTTTTTTTATTTTTATTCTCATTGCACAGTATACCGTGACCACTTAAGGACACATTCTAGTTCGAAGCTCTTCACTAATACATCAAAACATTTCTAGCGTGGCTCATCTTGCGTTTTGAACATTTTGAAATCTCATGTCAAAATAGTGAACAATATGTTTTTCTTTCATGGAGTATTTCTGGGGCAGATCCTCCTCGTATGAAGCAGCATTGTCCTATTTAGTGCGGTGCGTGCTCAGGCCCAGAGGGTTTTCTCCCTGGTCGATAGAGCTTAGCTACCAGGGAGCAGGACAGCGAGAGGAGAGTGCTTGATAATGAAAAGACCTTCAGCGGATAGTCTTTACTGTTCTTTTGTGGCTCCTCGGGGTACTGGTCACAAACATGTGAGACAACATATATCCATATAATGTTATGTCCTCAATAGGTTTAAATTTGAAAGAACTAAACACATGTTTTTCTTCTCCCCAGAAAATAAGGTTCTAATGACTATTTCAAGTTCTAATCCATGTTCATTTATATATATATATATATATATTTTTTTTTTTTTCCGTCTCATATCAAGCTGTGTAAATACATCTTTGATTAACATTTCAGAATTACCCAGAATCTCATGCCTTTGATTTTGTGCTCAAACCTTCCAACCTCCTGGGTCGTTCTGCATGCCTGACACAGCTGGAATCATAAAAAATGCATTCAGTGCATGTTCATCTCAAGTGGCTAATACCACTGCTGAGTGGTGACGACAGCGCAGGTGCGCCTCAAATGGCAGTCCATCTAATGGCCACCAAATGCTGGCTGTGAGAGAACCGATTGTTTTGAAGTATGTGCAAAGAATCAATTTTGTCTATTTATCTATTAAAAATCAAATGGTAATATCATCATTATTTTACAGGAAGTTAAAGGTCTTCATGTAATTTATTTTTAAGGTGCTTTGAGCTAAATGGTAACTTCAGAATGCCACCATGCTCACAATAAAAGGAATAATGGGCATTTATTTAACCTAACCCGCCAGATGGTTTGTTTACACAGAACCATCTGAGAATCAGTCATTGGAAACTGTTTGGAAAAAAATACTTGACAGATGACTGGATGGACCATCTATCATTCAAACACTTGCCGAAGGGTGTCAGGTGTAGAGTGAAAACATTGCTTCCCATCTAGAAATGCCTTCAGTGCCATTCTTTGCTCTTCTTTCAATTAAGAAATGATCTCCAGTTATGACAGAACTGATGCTATTGCAGCATCTAAGATAACTCTTCGGAAGCGGCCATTGTTGCTTTTAACGAACAGTCACTTCTCTTAGTCGTCTTATACACGCACTTAAGCCATGGCTGTAGCTCCACACAGGAAGCTGATTGTGCATTGCTTGAAGCCTGACAATATAGATTTTCTTGTAATATGGGATCCCACGTGATCTCATGACATTGCTATTATCCAGCTGCCATGCAAGCCAGCCATGGTTAACTGTACCATATTTTGTGGATTTCCATTCAATAGTTGTTGAGATATTTGAGTCTAGTTTAAAAAGGTGAAGTGTCTGATGGATAGACCATTGAGCACATGCAGAAAAGTAAGAAATAATTTAATTTCTTTGCCATGATAACTTAACATTTACGCTACATCATATTAACAAACCAGTGTGTTGTTATCTTAAGGATGTAGTTCTAAGCAATGTGTCTTATGCACTGCTTTGACCAATGATCTTCACAACCACACACATAAAGCACAGGCACATTTTCATACATACTGTATACTCTAGAGGGACATTGACTGCAGATTAGAGAACACACAGGCACAGACAGAGCTGCTTCATTACTGGTGGCATTTAGGAGGAGGACCCCTGCACCTTATCCAAGACAAATGCCAGTGCGCAGCACACAGTACCACCTATTATATACTGACATCTGTGGAAAGGTTAATACAATCCTTAAGTGGAGGAGATGCCCGGCTGCTCTGGAACGCTTTCTCCACTTTCATTGGTCCATGTGGTGTGAAGGGTGGAAATAAAGACACGTTCAAGGCAAGTTATGTTTGTAGCTGTTTATGCTTGTTTGTATGTGTGTTAATGTCATTTGATGGCATCTGCTGTGCCGTTTGTACATTTCCCCCTCCCCCCCCCACATATAAAATAGATTAAGCATGAAAAGAAAAGTTATAATTGTGTAGGTTAGATTGAAAAAAGAAATGCACCTCAAAAGAAGAAAGACAAAAAATGGACGACAAGCAATAATGTTTAGCAAGGAAGAATGGGGTGTCAACAATTGAAAAGTCACACATTTAATAAAGCAGCAAAGAAATAGATGCACACTGAAGTCATACTTTGTGTAAGTGTAATGAAAGAAAGGGAGAAGGTGCGAAGAAAGTTAAAATGCATACTTTTTAACATCAGAAAATCCTGGATTATCCCTGCATGCTCTCATTCATCAATCACTTAATCAGAGATTCAGACCTGGGAGTGTGTAATTAAAGTGCTCACTATCAATACACTTTAATCATCTATTGACATATGCCACATTCCTACCCATTTTTCTAAGTCAGTCTGAACCAGCCATGTGTGTAAAAGAAAATAGTGTTGAATTGTAAACATTTCCATTGAGTTTTAAGGGGTTTGATATTTGTGAGACAAAGGTCTATAGGACATATTTGGGTTTGAGTGCTTTGCTGAAATTTTGCATTGTGTCAGTATTAATATGGCACATTTGCATCTAGTAACGAGACCACAGTATTAGAGCAGTGTTTTTACCAGTAGGTGCTGAAGCACGCGCCCCAATAAAGACAGGGGAAGAAAAAGACAGTTTGCAAGTAAACATTAATATAAACAATGCAGGTTTCAGAAGTTTTAAGAAAGTTGGCTTCACAAATGTTTTACATTTACCTAAGTAAAGAATCTCACTACTTCTTCCACCACTGATTTATACAGTAAGTAGCCTGATGTCACTTGGATCTCCACTGAAGTCTAAGTTGTAAGATCACCACCAAGTGAGTTATTCCCTGTAGTTTCCTTGCAGCCATTTCCCCAGCTAATGAATCCATTAAGGACCTTTTTTTCCACAGCATTAAATGTCAAATGCTAATTTTTTCAAACTGGCTTGTAAAGTGTAATAACTCTGTAAAAACTCTAGCACTGTGCGTAAAGAACAGTTTGAATATGCTGCACACGCTGTTTGGAGAAATCTGACATACAGTTTGATGTATTTTTTGGCAATGCCAGTTGTAACATTGTAGGAATTCTTGGAAGTTCCATTGTTACGGGTCTGGATATTTACTTAAATTTGAAGTGAATTCTTCCTCACGGTCCTCTTCAGCCACCCTCCTCGCTTCTTTTGCTCCTGTGGCTTGGTGTCACTAGGAATCTACTGTAACAGCGCTGCACAACATCCCCGGGGATATTAGCACAAAAAAAACAAAAAAACTGTACTCAGAGCCATGCTTGTTGTTTCATTTTTCCTCTCAAACAAAAACTGTGTCTTTTGGTGTGCAGGGAGGACAGGGAATCAAAGAAAACATGTCTGTAGGTAAAAGATTAAATAGGGGATTTTCAGTTTACTGCCTGAGGGTAAGGTAAGCCTCTAGAGATGGTTATAAAATAAATGTCATCACGTTTTGTTTTGATATTTCATCCATGGCACAGCTAGCACAGCTTCGAAGGGCTGTGTGATGGAGGAGGGTAATTAATATAAGTGGATTGATTGTTGCTAATAACGGAAGGAAAAACATTCTTAAAACAGTGAAATATGAATATTTAATCATCCCAAAGCTAATTTTAACATCTTTGCTCACAAAGATAAAGGAAACGAAATGTGTGGATATAAAGTTCTGGATGTTGGCAAGAGGCCAGTGTTCTACAGGTGCAGCTAATCAGGTTGATTAACTAGTAATTTGCCAATGTTTGTGCAGTGATGATTTGAACTGATAGGACAGAAGAAGCAAGGTGTGTGTGTGTGTGTGTGTGTGTGTGTGTGTGTGTGTGTGTGTGTGTGTGTGTGTGTGTGTGTGTGTGTGTGTGTGTGTGTGTGTGTGTGTGTGTGTGTGTGTGTGTGTGTGTGTGTGTGTGTGTGTGTGTGTGTGTCAGAAGTAGCGTTTCTAATTGAACATTCATTAATCTATATTTAGTAACCAAGGCAACCCGGTCTCTGTTTTGGATACATGATTGCCAAACATTATCCCCACTTAAGTGTATTCGAGATATTCCATTTTCCAAAACTTTGTCTGTCACCAGTCCTGTAATGCTACTTTCTTAAGGAGGCTGTTTATATAATCTGTTTTACAGTATATAATATGTACAGTAAGGTATGAGGTACCTGCACCTAACATTTGCTAATAAGCACAAGAACAAGGCATAGCTGCACTTTATATAAAAATGAATACAAATTACGATGGAAATTTCAAGGCAATTTGACGGTTTCTGAGTGAGTGAGCTAAATACTGGCCTAAATATAGCACTGACTTCTTTCTGCTTTGTAACTATTTGCTAAAAATGGGTGACTTTAATTAATTAATGATTTCTAAAAAATTTAACAATCTTCGTCATTCTAGAAATGATGACTTGTGCGGTAAAAGACAGGCAAAAGTTGCAAGACCTCGCAATATTTGCATGGAAACTGTTTATCTGGCATTTAAAAAAAAAAAAAGCAGCATCTTGGAGTTTCCTGGAGGGGCTGATTAATGTTGGATGGAGTCATGTCTAACTTGTTTGTGTCAACGGGTCGGAAGAACTTAAAGTTGCATGATTCTGCTGCAATGTTTGAACGGGGAGTCTGATTCAGCGTCTTACTCACGCTTCCTCGGGCGAGAACCCCCCCTCGACACAGAAATAACCGTTGCCTCCTTCGTACCTTCTGTTGACTCTCAAGCTGACAGTCACACTAGCAGGCACATGCACAAACATGGGTGTGATAACACACAAAACATGCATACAGATGCAAACGCAGGCACGCACACAGGCCTTTTAACACATCCACAAAAGGCTGCTCTCCACACACACACACAAACACACACTCACTCTCCCTCATTTTCCTGTAAATGATTTATCTGCTCTGATTTGGGAGAAATGATTCTCAGTAATGAAACAGACAGAGAAGATGATTTTTTTATTCATTCTCGGGACAAAGCGGGCCGTGGCCCTTCTCTTCATGGTAGACAGCTCGTATAAACACCGCCAATGAGCTTGGAGTTTTCCCATTACCCCCTCACACCCTCTCATCATCTCCACTCTGGATTCAGCACGCTAGGACAGGCAGTCCATCTAATGAAGGCCTCCAAATACATCGAGCGACGCCTTGGAGAACCTCGCAGAGAATCTCTTCTGTCACCATCCTCTCCTTAATCAATTTACAGGTCGTGAGCCGCGGGCTTAGCTATATGATTATTGTTATGGCAAGGCGGGCGTACTCGTCGCTCGCTTGTCTAACCTCGCTAACACCTCCAGAGCAGGCGGCCAGATTGAACGATAAAGTCGTCTCTGCAAACCCATCCTGATTTAGAGCCCCTCGTAAAATTGATACTTATTTTTCTCTTCTCCGATGCTCACTGAAGTGCGCCATCATAAACTGCTCCTCTCTCTTTTTATTTTTTCCCCCTTCTTCTCGTTCGGAGATTTAAGGCTCTGGGTCACAGGGATCACTGAGCAGGGTTCTCTCAATGTCAGCGACCATCAAGTGACTGCCTTCGAAGTTAGGAATTCTATTTGGCTGAGGGGGAAAAAAAAAAAACCTCCAACGCTGAGTCACTGCCAGAGCTTGAAAAACAGAATGGTGAAGGATGCGTGACGTTGGTTCTTTGAGTGCTTTGAACAATTTTCATTTTCACAAGACTTAAGTGGATATTCGGGGGCTTGTGACCCCACCTTCCAATCTCTTTCTCTTTTCTGCTCACATATGGAGGCACACTAACACGTAGAAGATAGGCTTTGTGCTTCACTGTCATTATCTCCCTGTTAGTAAGCTGGTATATGAGCTGCAATGCCAGAGTGGGTCAAAAGCTGTCATACCTCTCCAACGTGATTGACAGAGGAATGTAGAATATCAGCGCATTGTGACTGAATAAGACAGCGTCTGCACATGTGAAAGATATGTGTGTCTCCTTAAGGAAGCATGCTGTACTACATTTAGATGAGATAAGGGAGTCCGATCCCTGTTTCCAAGGGCTAGCAAAATTATAAATAAGAAGAAAACCTAAAATAAAACTCTTCTGCCGAACTTTAATGTTTTACATGTACATAAGCGCTGTAGAAGCCGATTATTCCAGATTATTCCCTGCACTAGCGTCCACACTCCCACTGGGCCGCGTGTTTCAGTGTTATGCTGAGGACGTGTACATGTGTAATGCAGTGGAGGGGACATGACCTGGGCTCCTACACTAGAGACAGGGAGGGTTCGGAAGAGGCCAGGGTTATCTCAATCGATTTTTCATCTGACGTACATGAGATCAGGATGAACTGTGTGGTCCATCAACTGCTCCACTACCTGGGGAAATTCTGCCCAATTTGCATGTGACTAAATATTGGCAGGAAAATCCAGGCATGATAAATTATAATAGTTTTTTCTTTTCCCTGTCTCTTGCCTGTAGTTGCGTGTGGGTGCTGTGTGTGGGCAGTTAGGACTGGGATGTTGGAAGGATTTGGTCTTGGAGAAAAGATCCCCAGCTGCGCCAGGTTTGAGTGACCACACACTTTACAGAGCCAACCTAAATCCTGAACAGGCCTACTTTAGAAAAGAGATTTTCTTGGAAACCTCCACTGAAATAAGTTGTGTTGTGGTGCGCAGCTGGAAATCTAAGGGGTGGTATATAGATGATTTAATGACTTCCTGCCTCTCAAAACCCCCAAACCTCATTAACAACTATCTAAATTAAAAGAATAGTTTGACATTTTCGGACATACACTAAATTGTATTCTTGAGAGAGTTGGATGAAAATATTGATACCACTCGTATATTTGCCTGTTAAATGGAAGGCTAAAGCTAACAGATGGTTAGCTTAGCTAAAAATTGGGAACTTTAGGAAAAAGAGACGCCAGTACTCCAGGACATTGTTGTTCCTGGTCAATAAATATTCTGGCTGTCATTTCAACACTTTGGTTTGTGTACAAATTAAATAATCAAGACATAACAAGTTGTTTTGTGATCTTTATAAGTGCTGATGTGTAGGGGGATTTTGTTACAGAGCAAGGCTAGCTGTTTCCCCTTTTTTTTTTACCTCATTATGCTAAGCTAAGCTAACCAGCAGCTTGCTGTAGACTCGTATTCACCGTACAGACCCAACAGTGGTCAATCTTCTCATCTAAATAATTGAATAGACGGATAGATTTTCTGAAATGCCGACCTATTCCTGCAAGTGTTAAAGGTACAAAATTTGTTTCGGAACATACATTTTTCTGATTTTGGTGGGTAATTTCTGTCACAATCAACATTTCTTCAATGAGGTGTATGAAAGTTCCATGTTGATGTCTCAACATGTCTCACATCACTTGTCAATCATATTCAACCGGCTCCCTAAAATGACGACCTTACTTAGCGAAAGCAAACACTTAGCTGTCTTTGTGAGGTTTTAAGACTTACCTTAACCGAAATGTTAGTCACTGAGAGAAGCAGTGCTTTGTAGAATATATGTTTACTGTAGGTTTGACAATTACCAATGCAAAAATGTCCTGCTGAGGCAGGAAAAATAAATCAGTTTTGACTGAGTGTTGGCACTGTAATTATGTTTGGAGGGGATATGATGGAAAAACTGCTTATGCAATGAAAACATACACAAAAACTGCAAACCGTTTGCAGTTCAACACACCCCCTTTTTATGTGTCTTTTTTCTCTCTGCTCTGTCTTTTTCTCCTTCCCTTTTCTTTTTGTCTTTCCTCTTCATGATTCCCCTCATCACTGCATGTACATTTTCAATATTTAATTGGCAAAGTTTTACATACTTTAGGCGATGCTAAGCCTGTATTTCTATCTTTGGGGTGACCAATTAGAGTTGTAGACCTTGAGTGAGGACATCTGTAATGACCTTTTGTCGATGAGGGTCCTCACAAGTATAAAAGTATAACTGCATGGGTATGCATGGGTGGAGGGTGACAGACCAGCTTCTTGGGGGTGAGAAGGAGAGCACACACCAGATAGTTATTGACTTTCAGTTAAAATCAGTCCTCTCTGTTTGCATTACCATTATTTTGAATCTTTTGCCCCTTCTTTCTTTCTGTACCTCTTGTGCTTTGCTTCAGTTGTCTTCCTCCTTTGTCTGGATCTCATCCATTTGTTTGGGGCTGGGTATTTCAAAGCGCTCGTTGTAGTGAGAAGAAAGTCAGATTTTGTCCACAAAGCAGCGAGAACCCTGCGCCGGTGTGAAATCTGGTGGGCTCACTGAGCAGCTTTGTGTTTTGACAGGTAGGAAGAGCTGTGTTTTGCTGAGGAGCTCTGTCTGGGCAGGTGGGCAGATAGGAGAGATGGTGGGGAACAATTTGTTTTGTTATGTTTTGACTTAAGTCTCATGCAGGGATCCTACACCCCTTCCCTGCCTGTTCTTGCTTAAATATATACCTATTTTATTGCAAGCTTTTTGCCCAAGTTACTGTCATTGGAGGTGAAAAATCTAAAAATGTCTTGTGTTCAATTTCACAATTTTAGTCTTCAGGCCTTGTGAAAGGAATAGTTTGAAATGTTCAGACACACACTCTTATCTGTCTATTCAATATTATTAGATCTAATGCATTGATTAGTGAGCTTTGGAGGTGCTGCTAGGCTCATTTGATGCTTTTTGCAGAGCAGGGCTAGCTGCTTCCAACCTTTTTCTAGTCTTTATGCTAAGCTAAGCCAACCGTCACCTGAGTGTAGCTCAATGTTTACTGTTCAAGCATGAGAATTTAATCAATCTTTTCATCTAACTCTGGGGAAAAAAGCAAGCAAGTGAACATATCCTAAGATTAGTTTTTTCTCTTCTTTTTTTATATAATGGGAGTTGTAAACCTGGGCAAATAAATTATAGCACCCTGCTTCATCAGTCTGAATAAACCACATCATTTTATAATATTTTCCTTTTTTGCAAATTCACAAAGCATACAAAAATATAGCAGAAATAAATAAATAAAATATTTTATGCATTTGTTTGCAAGCCATGTCTTCCAGGCAAAGTAATACTGAAAAAATCTGCAACATAATACTGACCCTGATGAGCTTCAGAGGTGGTAGAGGAAGACGAAATCGATACAGAGGCGCTTAATTGTAGGCAAGAACAAAACAGCTTTATTGTCACTAATTAAATTCTTAAAAATAGACCGCACACATTAAATATTCTGAACTGTATGAATGTAAAGCATAATATAAAGCACTTACGCGGAAAGCATTTAAAAACTACGCAAGAGATGAGATCCACGAATAAAATATATTATTTTTGTCAGAATGGAATAATCTCCAGCTGGGAGCTAACATTATGCATTAAGAGCCCCTGCAACTCAAGTAATACGATCTGCTTATGGCCAGCATGGATAAAAAACATGTTTAGTGTAAGTCTTATGGAGAGTGCACACACAAGCATAATCTGACATCCTGATTTTATCTAGACATGTTGTGAGCGTGCCAAGCAATTACAAACAGCATTAAAAATGAAATGAACCATATTTGCTTCTGGGCCGAGGGGGAAGAGAGTGAAATGTGTAGAACTATATACAGAAGATAGGAGGAATTGATAGAAGTGGACAAATGCTGGGAGAAAGTGCAAAATAAGTGAATCAAAATGATGTGGAATGGAAAAAGAAATTGAGGTAAAGGAAGCATTAGGAAAGACACAACAATGGAGAGATGTTTAGGGAGTTGGTAGTGCTGCTCTGTGATGTGGATGCTTGTAGTCTTCATGCAATGTAAGGTCTTTGGAACAGAGCAATAATAAAGGGCCTGCAGACACTGTGGAAAATTGGATTTTTATGGCAGCACATCAAACATAATTAAAAGTTTGGGATACAGAGAGCGACACCGGTAAGAGTTTAGACAGGAGAGGTGGCATTGTGAATAACTTGTTTTTAAGGGTAAAAGAGGCAGGACCACACATATTCCCTTCTGGGTCAGTGGACATAATCGTTCTTATTAAGATTTTCTTAAACACTGAGCTTGAAGGTGCATAATTGACTTTGACAAAAATAATACCAAGCATATGGTAACTTATTGGGATTTATTTTTGGAGCTTGTGGCCTTCATCAGTAGATGGAGTTTGCTTAGTCATGATCTTCCTCCATATAGTACCACCCGTTATAACACGTCTGAAATTCCTTTTGTCAACTGTACAATCTCCATGACAACTGCTACCAATGCTGATGAAGGCTTTGTGGTTCCCCCAAAAAATGTGACCATGTGCAAATATTTAAAACATGTTTGATATAATGATTCGAACCTGATGTGTGTTTTTGTGTAGAGCTTGCCACATTTGTTACCTCAGCACTAATTACTCTTTAAATTTAATCCGGTAGTATTCCCTAAGCAAACTTCTAACCTGTCAGCAAGCAGTGGATTGCATCTTCAAGGACTATTTTTGTGATGCCACAGGTGTCTACTGTCCTGCCCGGAGTGATACAATGTCTGCCTGGGTTGAAACCAACAATTTAATCTAATATTTGTATTGCTAAGCTTGGCTCTTGTTCTCTGCCAGATGTATGTTATGTCCCTTGCGTTAGCTGTAGCAGGTCTAGCAGTCTGTGGACATATTGGATTAAACCATCGGTTTTGCTCTGGGAAAAACCCAGAGGCTAATTGCTCGGATATACACACTTTCCCTACAACAAACAGAAGCACGGGGCTAATTAGTACGCAGAATGAAGTCATCTGACTTTCTGGTCACTATATATTATGGCGAAGACTTGACCCCTCCTACTGTGCCTCTAATAACCTGATATTCTTTTTCTGAGCAATGGTCCTTTGGAACAAGGGACGTTGATCTTCAGGATACCGGGCGGCTTTCATATTTGTTTATCAACTCAGAAATCACTCTCACACTCCTCATTATTTAAATGCTTGATATTCAACAAACTACAAATAGCAGAAGGTGAATTCACAGTTTTTGCATTTAATTTTAAACCAAAAAATTGACAGTGATTGCAACTTTGAAGCTTTAAAATGGAGAAAAAAAAGTCATACAATAATCATACATTAATCTAGATTTGGCATTATTAGCTAATGTTTCGACATTTTTAACTGAAACAGTAGGTGGTTCCCATTTGGAATTAGGAAAAATCTATCTCACAAAAAAAGCAATATCTAAATATGCTGAAGCAAAGTACCAAACCTGTTAGTGTTTCATCATGAGCCCAACAGCACTCTAAAACTAGTTTTAAATAATACTAACCTGCACCCAAGTAAAACTAGAATAATGGGGGATGCAATCACAAATGGAGAAAAGAAGTAGAATGGTCTGGTGTCATGAAATGCTTGGGTGAGAAATAGCAAGAGAAGAAAAGATGTAAGAGAAAGAGACTATACAACAAGAGAAACTTCACAGGGAGAGAGCGCATCTCAGACACAACAGAGGAAGAGAGCGTGTGACAAGGATCTAGAAGGAAAGAGATGATATTTTTCCCCATCGGATGACACTCAGATCTAATTCAGTCATTTGTCAGCCACACAGGCAGTATGGCTGGCTAATGGACTGGGAAGGCATGAGAGACACAAGCTCAGGGATTCCCTCCGTTGTTATCTGCAGCAGACATTATCAGACCTACTTACTGAGAGCTGGCTGACAACAGAGCTGACACCAGGAATGGCAGTACAGCCAGAACTGACGGGGAACATGCCATTAACTTGAGGGTTAGAGGGAATAAAAGATGACTGTAATCTCATAGCAGTACGTGTGATCTGATAACCCAAAATTGCATCGCCTATGAACGTGGCGCTTAACCCAACTGCTGGTTCAATGGAACTGCTTTGCAGTCGCCAACAGAAATCTGTGGTTGGACTGGGCGGCTTCTATATTTTAATGTGTGAAACTCTGAGAAAGATGTGTTGGAAAACCAATAAAAAAGAGATTTTGCTGCATTGTACAGAGCCAGATCTGATCCTGATTCTGTCTAAAATAAAATAAAAATAAGAATATCCGGGGGAAAAAAATCTATATCTATTAGCTCAGTATGCAGGGGATACAAAAGGAATATATCATACACTGTGTGCACAATTATTAGGCAAGTGAGTATTTTGACCATATCATCATTTTTATGCATATTTTCCAACTCCAAGCTGTATAAACTTGAATGCCTATTGGATTTAAGCATATCAGGTGATGTGTATTTGTGTAATGAGGGAGGGTCTGGCCTAAGGAGATCAACACATTTTTTTCAAGGTGTGCATAATTATTAGGCAGCTTCTTTTCCTCAGGCAAAATGGGCCAAAAAAGACTCTGAAAAGTCAAAAATTGTAAAAAAAAAAAAGTATTTCAGAGGGATGCAGCACTCTTGAAATTGCTAAGATATTGGGGCGTGATCACAGAACCATCAAACGTTTTGTTGCAAATAGTCAACAGGGTCGCAAGAAAAAAAGACGCAAATTAACTGCCAAAGATTTGAGAAGAATCAAACGTGAAGCTACCAGGAACCCATTATCCTCCAATGCTGTCATATTCCAGAACTGCAACCTACCTGGAGTGCCCAGAAGTACAAGGTGTTCAGTGCTCAGAGACAAGGCCAAGGTAAGGAAGGCTGAAACCCGACCACCAAAGGTTTTATGGACTGATGAGATGAGTGACTCTTGACGGACCAGATGGATGGGATTCATGGCACAGTGATGGCTGTGTGCTGAGTGCTGCGCTGTTTTTTATTTGTATTTTGTTCAAGCATGATGTAGTTAAATTGGAAAACCTCAAGCAGCTTAAATCTCTGCGGAATTAATTTCTGAGGAATGTCTTTTCCCCCTGCGGCATAGCAGCGAGCATGAAAAGCAGTGCGGGGTGCTATCACTGTAGGCTGCTGTTCTGAGTGCCATCGACACGGTGAAGAGCAATGGGAGCTCTGTCTCACACACAGCCAAACAGCCGACAGAGAACAGCGAAGGCACTTGTGGGTTTATCATACCTTTTGACTCAGCTGCTTTTTCTCCTCCACGGAGACACGGGAAGCTGATGCACAAAAGGCTTGGGGAATCATATATAATGCATACAGTAGAGATGCAATACAGGTGAGATGAGGGGGCGATAGTTTTCACGTCACGCAGAGAACAAATGTGCACTGAACGTAGGTAATGGTCGCTGTGTTGCTGACCTCCGAGTGAATTATTCAATACAATCTCTGTTGTGGGAGCAGGCGCCATCCATTCATTCTACACGGCTTCGGGGGTTGGTGGCTGGAGACTATCCGAGCGCACATTTTGGACCCAGTAATGCATAAAATCTCAATTCAGGGGCTGGATACCACTGATGAGCATGCCCATACCAACAAATCAAAACATTTTCATGTTTACCCTCAATGTAAGTGTGAATTTAAAAAGTGTATAACTTGGTTTTATGCAGGTTAAGAAATTATTTCATGCCATAAACTGTTACATTTTCATGATGAGCAAGCTGATGTTTAGTTTGATTTCTGTGTTTAATGCTGCAAGACAACCTTTACCTTTGTGGACAGTGAAGTCCAAATTTAACTTCACAGTACAAATGCCCTGTGATGAATAACATACCCAGGCTACCAACAAAAAAGTATCAATGGAGTAAATGTCTTTATGTAGGTATTATAGCATATTATTCAGTTTTTTTGAACTGGCGGTCATAAGTAACTGACCCACACACAATGGATTATGGGACATTGATGGCTGCAAAGGATTCTCATGGTACAGTATTTCCAAATCTGGACAAACAAAGACTGCATTTCCTAACTGCGTAAAGAATGAGTGACAGCAATGTGTGGTCTTTGGTCTGTAAATTAATATAAAGCTTGCATTGGATTATATTGTCCTCTAAAGTGGTAATTATTTTGTTAAAACGAATGCTATGACTTAATACGTTTGTCAACAACCTCTTTTTCCATAACTATGACAAGACAACACTGAAGTCATCAAACACAAACTGTGACTTACCATGCAACATTTTTGAAAATGACAAAGACTACTAGCAAGGACATTTGACATAGGACTAAGACCAATAATAAAATATAGCTGACAAAACTAACACTATTAGGCACACATTTTAAATTTGTTCATTTTACGGTCTACAACTGCTACTTAATAAAAATGGGAATAATAATAATACATCAGACATACTGCTTTATGTACTTTCCCTCAATGTCATTCTCAAGTATACACTAATTCACCATCTCTTTCCAAGTCTGTAAATAACTCTGACTCCGCCCCTGCTCAATTTCAGCCTTGTTCACTCGAGGATTGTACCTTTGTTGCTGTGATGTAGCCTACATCTGTCATGGAGGTTTCATTTTGTAACAAAAGGAAGATTTAAGGTTCACATGTTCATAATCTCCAATGGGCTGAAGGGATTAAGACACCGCAATATAATACCAATACAAGTCGACCTTGAGAAATATGCTAAATTCTATCTAGTTCAAGGGGCGCTCCTCGAATTATAGTGTTTAATAAAAGAGGAAAAAAAACACACATTATCACAGTATATTAATAGCTTATGTAACTAATATATGGTTTATGGTTATAAGTAATTTGCAGAAAGAGAAAAATAGATTAAACCACGTGTGCTCAATTGTCCTGGATTTTCACCCTTACACTGCAGCAGGGGGCAAAACATCTGTCCTCATTTTACAACATTGGGAGTCCACTGGGGGCGCTGTGCAGCACATCTGGACAAGTTGACCATTGCCAAGAAGCTTCAAAGAACCTGGCGTCCTTTGATGCTAGATTGCATTGCCTGTACCCGCCAAGAAGCATCCTGTTTTTGGCTTCAGTTGCCACACAAGACACGCCAGACAATGCATCCATAGCTGGGAGCATGTGAGAGGTGGTCCCAAAAGCAGGAGGTGGGTGTCATTGTGCCTGTTAGCTGATATTATTTAATGTATTCACATTTGTGACTGTAGATGTTGCAAATAATGTCAAACAGCATCCATCTCTTCATACATCCATCTCTTCGTTTGTTTGATTAGAGCATTTTAACTACTTGAAAGTACGACAATTCTAAAATTCAGCTGATGAATACCTTTTTTTTTATATTTGTCTCAAATCATCTTGGAACTATTTCATGGAAACACTTTTACCACCAGATGTGTGTTTAGTAAAATGACATTCATGAATTCAAACTTACCTCAAAGTTTTAAATGGATGCAAAGCCTGCCATCTGTTTGTGCAACACATTTTAAACAGGGTTTAATATGAGCTTTTAGCTTTATCTGGTGTTATAAATATTTGGTGCATTGGCCCAATTTATTAAACAATGGAATTTTTAAAAAAGTGGGGGAGAAATCTACTGTTGTTGAACAGTGGCCAATGTGGCCACAAGTAGTAATAACAGGTGTCATCATGAAGTGACCTAACTGAGACCTCAGAGAGCATGGCTTGAATAAACAGCCTGGGAGCTATAGCACTTTCATTGGTTATTTTAGAGAAACTGTGTTGTTAATGTGGCCCAGTGTGTATCCATACTGAAATATAGCTGGTACTGTTAAGACAGCTTAATACTGAAGAAAAAGGATAACAAACACCTCACTGAGAGTGACTGGAACAGGACTAAACATAGGTCACAAAAACAAGGTACAGTGTGTTAACTAATTATTTTACCTTTGTGATATTGAAATGCTTATTTTCAACATATTATGATGACTATCTAGGTGACATTGGCTGACTATTGCCACTTGTTGACTATGTAAAAACTGTAGCAACATGTGTATTGAAACAAAAATGGATCAATCCCATTGCTTATGAAGTTAACTTTTCACTCTCTTTTCAAATGTTATTCTTTAAGTTAAAGAAGCAGATTATTTTTCTTTTTCTTGCAAATGGCAAGATAAACCCAGCAGCCATTAAGCCTAGTTTAGCATAAAGACTGGAAACAGGGAAACATCTTCTCTGGCTCTGTCTAAAGGTAACAAAAATGAACACTGATGTTAATTGGTGTGTGGGGGTGGGCATGTGTTGGATTTTACGATAAGTTCCTGGTAGCCACTGCAACTGATCATGAAATGAGAGGGAACATGACACCCGACTCTGCTAAGCTAATTGACTGCTCGTTGTAGCTTCATCTTCACAATATAGACCTAAAGGGAAAATGTGGAGGATTTGGTGGCATATAGCTGTGTGGTTGCAGTTCGCAACCAACTGAATGCCCGACCGCTCACTCCTCCATTTCCAAGAATGCGGTAACGTAAGCCGCAGAGTTCAAAACCGTGGTAAAGTTGTACGCCTAGCTCAGAGGCCAGCCAGACGGGGCCTGGCAGTACCACGTTTCTTTTCACTCTGTGGCTCACGTTAAAGCAGTTTTACAAGCGTGTTGTAGAACTACGGTAAAGGCTCCTGCAAGAGCCAGTGATTGGTTTGTCCGTTCTGGGCTACTGTAGAAACATGGAGGTGTTACACGCTGTACTCTGTGAAGAGGACCCGCTGTTTTGCCTCTGTTGTGTTCTTAGGCATGAGTTTTCTTCTGGCCACAGGACGAGTGAATTCATCATTACTTGCAGGTTGAAGTTTATGAAAACAAGTTACAGACCAATCTATTATTACCTCATCAGATGCAAGTGACCCCAACACCGAAGAGGGAGTTCTGGCTGGACGGCTGCTGTATTCCTCAATCATCTCTTTGGTGCTTTTCATGCTCTGCAGCGTGTGACAGGCTACTCTCACATTGTTCCGGTCAAGTGAATCTCTGAGAAGAGCATAATAATCCATTTTCCAGCTCTCCTATTCTGTTGTGTGCGCATGTCGTTATGTGCTGTTGTGGATCGTAGTGGCAGGTATTCTATGAACCCCAGAGGAGCCTTGCCGTGGAGTGTTTCAGATGAATCACCTGGTAGGTGGCAGGGGGTTATTACAAAGAGAAAAACACAGATATAAAAAATCTCAAGGAGATGAAGAAGATTGATGCCTCTCTGGCAGGCACACACGTGTGAAAACATGCCAATGACTCTATCACCTCTTTGGTCCTCTCTCTTTCTCGCTCTCCTCGCTCTCTATTTCCTTCTCTCTGCTACTTCCAATCTCGCAGTCAGCCCACGACTTCTGCACTTCTCCCCTCCTCTCTTCACCCCTGGCATCTGCGCTAATAAATCCCATTTAAGATCTCGTTGCGACCCCTCAATCATCGCCTGCGACCAGCTTAAAATAACACTGTGGGAAGCGAGAGAATGGGGCTAGTGTGTAGGGGCCCCCATGCCGATGTTATTAATTGTTTCAGAGATGAATATCCCATTACAGTCCGACTGAGGAATGGAGATGGAGCGGGGGTTATAGCGTGATTAATGCTAAGTTCATGCAATGCATGATTAATTCTGAAGTGCGAGTGGGTGTTTAATCAAGGCCACATGTGATATGATCAATTATAGGGTGAAGAAAAAGAGCTGGATGATTAGACTACCTTTCAGAGTGTGGAACATATGTCACCCGAGGTTTAGTGGGCTCAGTCGTAATGTAGGATTACACTGGTGGCAAAAGTGGGGAACATAACCATAGAGGCTGGATTACACAGTTGCTTTGAAAAGATGGGAGGGTTAGGCTATATTGAGCTCATCCAAGTGTGAGCTGAATGTGTTCCTTACTTTTCAACGGCGGGAGCAGTATCAGTGCAGCACATGGGAGAGCGCACCTCGGGTATTGTATCAGTTCCCTTTCAGTGTGGAGTGTGTCGCCTGCCTTACTCTTTATTCCTGTACTCTTTCAAATTAAACAATGAATGTTGCTTTAGGCACGCAATAGAAGGGCCATTGCTACATGGATGGAGATGAATGGCGTGGGCAGTAATAAGTCGCTGCACATCATTCCCTCTCATAGCCCTGATAGGGCTAAAGAGTTCAAGGAAAATATCAAATTGCAATTTCCTTTCCAGTACATACATTTTACAACTTTGCACATTTATTAATAGGACATTACATCAGTGGCATGCTTGAAGTCAATGAATACTATTTAAATATAAGCTTGACTATTGGCGGGAGGGGTTTGGGGGTGAGGTGGTGGTGGTGGAGTAAAACGCCATGAAAATGTTATCTTGTCTTTTTAAATAATCTCTAATTGAAATAAAGAAATAATTAAAACAGTTTCTGGTCAAATGTGGATGCATTATATTGTTGTGGTTCAACTGTGAAAATCCTCCACTAAAAGTTAAGCGGAGCTGCTGAACATAACTATGCTATCTTGTATGTGGTCAAGATTTTCAAACGCAGTAAAAAATATAATTTTCCCATTTTAAACACGGTGAAAAACATGTTGGCTTATTTACTTAAATATATTATATTTGGAGACCTTGTTCTTTTGGTCCCACCTAGTGCCAATGAAAGTGAATACTTTGATATGCACTTAAAAAAAGAGAGGGGTTGTTGTATATTGCAGGAGGTACAACGGGGATAGATCAGTGTTTCCAGGTCAAACTATTCATGTGGTCAGTCTTCTACACCAAACATCAGTTTCTGGTGTATGGGGAGAACCGCTCATGTGAACGCGCCCTTAATCTGGCCTCTGTTAATGGTTCTGTTATATGGTGCCAGCTTTCATAAAAGAGCCGCAGAGACACGGCAACATGGCCCAGAGCAGGACATCATAATTCAGGAGAATAATTGGGGCATTTAAACCAAACCTGGGACTCATCCATGCCAGACAGATACAGGTCAGAGCGGCCTGTCCGCATGGGAGGGAGGAACGGATGGATAGCAAGAGGATGGGAGGAGGTGACAAGGGAGGAGATGGATGGTAGTAGTTAGAGGGAGGAATATTGTGGCGAGACAGAGAAGAGTAAATGAAAAATAAATAGTAAGGTTCCTTTTTTTCTTTTCTTTTAGCATTTGTTTAAGATTGTCCGGGACTGATTTTCAATTTTGACCTCTAAGCAGTTTGCTGAGGAAAAATAAGTATTTCTATCTGTTCCAATATCAATAATAATACTTTATTTTACAAACATTTTACTGCTTAGCAGTTTTGTACTTTCATTTTGAAAACATTTTGACATAAAGTTTTTTTCCTTACAAAATGAAATTAACATGAGACATCCACTCTTTGTAGAACTTGTAATGTTAAGGTTTGATCAATACAACTACTCTTATCAATCCTGCCTAACAGTCTGGTGCTTGATCAATATGGCTTTGCAGTTCATTTCAATTACTATGCAAGGAAAAAGGACGAAATTAACATCAATGTGCTGGGATTCACTGCTCGGAGAGGGAGGAGGGGCTGCTTGGTCTAAGCCTAAAAAGTCGACAAGAATCTTCCCAATTTTTAAGATTTCTTGCCAAGTAGGCTAAACAGCTGTACAATTAGCTTTTATTTTTCGCTCGTTCACAAGAATTCACTATTAACCTAGCTATATTGGGTGTAAAACATACTGCCGAGGTCATCGCTTTTTTGATTATGTGTTAGGCTTGTTCAAACGGTGTACCGTCTCCTTTATGTCAAAGAGCATTTTTGTTTTCTGCTCAAGCCCTGCCTAATCTATTGATAAAGCATAAGTCAGTTACTTCCTTTTCGTATTTCTTAAAAAAAACAAAACTCCATCCTTTAAAGCCATGACAATTGATTCCAGTTTAAAATAAAGCCTCAGAATGTCACTTACAGTAACACACGCAACATCGCACCAGATTTCTTTGCACACTGAAGCAATAGACTGTTTAGGTTGCAAACCTGTCCTATTGCCTGCAAGTGTGGTTAAATCAGTTTTTCTTCAAGCCTTATAATGTGTGTGTTTTAGCTCAGTTTAGTGAGCTTCTCGAGCTTGCTGACATGAGTCATTCCACTTGCATCTAAAATATGAAACTATAAATATTTATTATTACCACAGAACATGTGTTTCATTTCATGAATTCAGGTGTGATTGGAAGGTCAAGACCAATGTGGATCCAATGAGCTCCATTGTGTTCATGTGTAATGATGTTAGTGCCCCATAGTAGCAATTTTCGCACAGCTAGACCATATTTTAAACTTGTACAAACTGTATAAAATTACCTGTTTTGACCTCTATGATAATCAGAGCCTCATGAAACTTTACAACAACAAACAATAGAGGTATTCAAAGGATGGTTTACCAAGATATATAGACAACAAGGGGGTTTCTGGGCAGTATCCAGAACAGTCGCTGAGATATGCAATTCTTACAGCTCCAATTTTAAAAGGTTTTTGATAGCAAATAACGGCACCGATTTATTTATGGCGTTCCTCTAGGTCTTAGTGTCTTAATGTGGTATTTTGGAGGGAATTTTGACCTTTTTTTTTGTATAGTATATATTCTTGAATGGTAAAAATGTTTTTACTATTACCAAATAATGTGAGATAATAAATGCTATCAACCATCACAGTGTTCTAAGCCCTTCAACATTTGAATAAGGCACCTAACCAAAAGACAATACTTATGACATATTTATGACTAGAACAACTTGAACCACAGTGCTAACATGTATCTCAAATTAATCTTCAGGTTCCCAGTATTCAGATGATGTTTCTTTTACCTCTTCTGTGTGGGATATAGTGTTGAGCCGCTATCTCCCCTTAAGATCCCCTGCCCTCCCTTAAATTCAGATGAAATGGGTCTATGCGGGTCATTGATTTAACATTGTGTTCTACTGTACATGTTCAACAGATTCATCTTAAACTTCTGTGTTCTACAATCTTGTAGCACTGAGGGAGAGGGATGGGGCTAGGGACAATTCAAAATATGAACATGAATTATCTTGTTTCGCTGATGTAAAAATGTAATATTAATTTCATTAATAGAATCAATAACCCCCAACCCACCAGCAACAGCCAGCCCTTGTTGAGTGTCTTCTCTATAATTCAGGCAGTGAGACCGCAGAATCTGTTACAAACAATGAGAATTTGCAGAAGACAAAAAACAACAACTCCACACGTGGGGTTTCTTACATGGGTTTGAGAGACGGCTGCCTTATGGACTGTGCCACAGCAGTCCCAGACCACAAACCATGGCCATCTGGCAAGTGAGGCAGGCTAAGGCAAACAGTCAAACTTTCCAAGTGGATTTCAATCTCAGTACATAAGCTCCACCTCCTCTCTTTCTGTCACAAACACACACACACGCAAACCAGCACCACTCCATATCCTTGGGTTTTGTGCTCGCAATGCTAGCTATTCCTGGCTCTCTACTAGGGGATGTAGCCCTGTTTATTTCTGCTCTGTCAATGCAACATATTAAGTCCAATAAACCAGGTCTTTCAGAAGAATTCACTTCAAATACCAAGATCTTTGACTGTATTCCCAGAACGCTCATCCCACAAGTTTCCTTCTTGCATTGTTCTAAGCCTGCGTCATTTTTGAGATATTTTGTTTCCTGCTTTGTTAAGATTTTAAACTCCCGCTGAGTTATTTCCACCTACTGTTTTTACTTACGTGAGGCTGCCAAATCATTTATCTCACTCAGTCAAAGCAGTTTGGAAACACAAAGCAACACAAAGAAAATATCAATGTTCTGTTTTTAATCAAGATTATTTCATAAAGATTGAGGGCTATTCTAACCAGTTTAACACAGTTATCCTTTGCCTTCATTATGTCCCTCTCTACCTATTATAGTGTGGGTTTACTCCCAAAAAGCGATTTTGTTAGTTCAAAAGGAAACACAAAAGGACTCAAGTGAAAGAAACTATGTAATATCCATCCATCCATCCATTTCCTTCCGCTTATCCGGGGCCGGGTCGCGGGGCAGCAAGCTAAGGAGGGTCCTCCAGACGTCCTTCTCCACAGCAACACTTTCCAGCTCCTCCTGGGGAACCCCGAGGCATTCCCAGGCCAGACGAGATATATAATCTCTCCAGCGTGTTCTGGGTCTACCCCGGGGCCTCTTACCAGTTGGACGTGCCTGGAAAACCTCTAAAGGGAGGCGTCCAGGAGGCATCCAGATCAGATGCCCGAACCACCTCAGCTGGCCCCTTTCGACGTGAAGGAGCAGCGGCTCTACTCCGAGCTCCTTCCGGATGTCTGAGCTCCTCACCCTATCTCTAAGGCTGAGCCCAGCCACCCTACGAAGGAAGCTAATTTCGGCCGCTTGTATTCGCAATCTCATTCTTTCGGTCACTACCCAAAGCTCATGACCATAGGTGAGGGTTGGAACGTAGATGGACTGGTAAATCGAGAGCTTTGCCTTACGGCTCAGCTCCTTCTTCACCAAAACGGTCCGGTACAACGCCCGCATCACTGCTGACGCTGCACCGAACTGCCTGTCCATCTCCCGCTCCATTTTACCCTCACGCGTGAATAAGATCCCGAGATACTTGAACTCCCTCGCTTGGGGCAGTGACTCACTCCCAACCCAGAGGGTGCAATCCACCGTTTTCCGGAAGAGAACCATGGCCTCAGACTTGGAGGTACTGACTCTCATCCCGACCGCTTCACACTCGGCTGTGAACCGCCCCAGTGCATGCTGAAGGTCACGTTCTGAAGAAGCCAACAGAACCACATCATCTGCAAAAAGCAGGGATGTGATTCTGAGGTCCCCAAACTGGAAACTCTCCTCCCCCCGGCTGCGCCTTGAAATCCTATCCATGAAAATCACAAACAGGATTGGTGACAATGGGCAGCCCTGGCGGAGGCCAACACGCACTGGGAACAAGCTCGACTTTGTGCCGAGTATCCAGACACAGCTCTCACTTTGGTCATACAAGGACCGAATGGCTCGTAGTAACGAACCAGGTACCCCATATTCCCGCAGTACCCCCACAGGACTCCCCGAGGGACACGGTCGAAGGCCTTCTCCAAGTCCACAAAACACATGTAGACTGGATGAGCAAACTCCCATGCACCCTCCAACAGACCTGCAAGGGTAAAGAGTTGGTCCGCTGTTCCACGTCCAGGACGGAATCCTCATTGCTCCTCCTGAATCCGAGGTTCGACAATCGGACGGAGCCTCCTTTCCAGCACCCTGGAGTAAACTTTCCCGGGGAGGCTGAGCAGTGTGATACCCCTATAATTGGAGCACACTCTCCGGTCCCCCTTTTGAAAATGGGAACCACCACCCCGGTCTGCCACTCCACAGGCACTGTACCCGACTTCCACGCGACAGTGAAGAGACGTGTCAACCAAGACAGCCCAACAATGTCCAGAGCCTTTAGCATCTCCGGTCGAATCTCATCCACTCCTGGCGCTTTGCCGCTGAAGAGCTTTTTAACTACCTCAACGACCTCCGCCAGACATATGGACGAGTCTTCCCCTGAGTCTTCAGACTCTGCCTCTTCCACAGAGGACATGTTGGTCGGGTTCAGGAGTTCCTCAAAGTGTTCTTTCCACCGCTCGACAATATCCCCAGTCCGGGTCTGCAGTTCTCCCCCCTGCTGAGCACAGCCTGAGAAAAGCCCTGTTTCCCCTTTCTGAGTCGTCTCACGGTTTGCCAGAGCTTCCTTGAGGCCATTCGAAAGTCCTTCTCCATGGCCTCGCCGAACTCCTCCCCCAGTTTGGATTTCAAAGAAACACAAAGAAACACAAAGAAAATATCAATGTTCTGTTTTTAATCAAGATTATTTCATAAAGATTGAGGGCTATTCTAACCAGTTTAACACAGTTATCCTTTGCCTTCATTATGTCCCTCTCTACCTATTATAGTGTGGCTTTACTCCCAAAAAGCGATTTCGTTAGTTCAAAAGGAAACACAAAAGGACTCAAGTGAAAGAAACTATGTAATAGCTCTATCTCTTTCTATGAGTGTCAGTTACTGGCTTATGAAAATTAATAATTACACAAATCAATGGCAAATTAAAAACAAATTGTAATTTAATTTGCCTTTGGGGGATTATTTAAGATTAGCTGGGCCTGGAATCATTCTCAAACTATTTACTATTACTACTATTTATAATAGATTGCAAAAAAAACACCATCACCTCTGCAAACCCTCTGCTTGCCATAATCACTGCTCTCTCACAGTAA
Organism: Anoplopoma fimbria; assembly: GCF_027596085.1. Lineage (NCBI taxonomy): Eukaryota > Metazoa > Chordata > Actinopteri > Perciformes > Anoplopomatidae > Anoplopoma > Anoplopoma fimbria. Next base: position 13,620,607 of record NC_072471.1, on the reverse strand, counting down.
ATGAAAGAACATAAACACAATGATTACACAGAAACGTCTTCTAGTTAGTAATGAGAAACCATCACTTGTAACACAAAGTTAATAAAAGAATGCAAGCAGTAGCTGTGGGCAATGTAATTAGAGCATGATATGGCCGGGTCACATACTGTACAACTATCTACTGTAGAACTGCGGTGGTGCTTACAATGAGTGACAGGAGCTAGTAGGTATATATATTAAATAAATCCAGTACAAGAGTCTACAGCCATCCTGGCAGCTCAGTGAGGCTGTACTTGAGGACAAAATGTTAAAAAAGAACATATTATGCTCATTTTCAGGTTCATACTCAAGTTTTGGGTTTCTGGTAGAACATGTTTACATGAATTAATGTTCAAAAAACCCTTCATTCTTCTCAAACTGTCAGAATACAGAATACACCTGTTTTCACCTTCTGTCTTAAACGCTCCAATTTAGCAACTGTCTCTTTAAGCCCCCTCCTGAAAGACCAAGTCTGCCTATGATGACTGGGTTGTAAAGTTAGTTGTCAAATCGTGGGTGGAGATACTCAGATTGGTGGGTGGTCAATTCTAATGAGCCTCTATGTGACATATAAGGAGTGCCAAACCTGAATAGCTTGTTGATTCACATGTTTTCTAATCTAGGCAGCCAAGAAAAAACTCACTGAGTTGTCTTATTTGACAGTTTTGGGGTTTGTAGGCACTCAACATACAACAAAATCCTAAATGAAAAGTCTGAATATATCCCAAGTTATCCAAATTCATCACTTACGGAACATGATTATCAGCAGCAAATTTCATGGCAATCCCTCTAGGACTGTGTTGCAACAATCCACACCAAAAATGTTCAACCTGCTAGCGGCCCTGAAATAAATGTCATTGGATCACCAAAGTAATTGGGATCATCCTCTGGGAACCCTAAATATCTGTACAAAAGTTCATAGCAATCCATCCAGTACTTGTCCAGATAATTTCCTCAAAGCCAAAAATGCAGACTGTATGTTGGTGCTAGAAAAAAACCTCATTGAATCAACAAATTTATTAGGTTTCATCCTCTAGTGACAATCTTTGTCTGTAGAAACAATAAATATTTCTTCAGCAATTTCAGTATAGACAGTGACAGGGATTGATCGAGCAAATAACCAAATGATATTGCTAATGCAGATAGACACTTTCTTATACAATCAAAAATGATATCAACCCCAGCATTAAATCACTCTCACAATATGTTTAAAAAAAAGAATATAGAAGACTAAGATTTAGATTGCAAATTGACATCACATAATACACAATATACGTGCAATAGATTCAACACAATTATCTCTTCGTCGCCTTCTGTAATTTAAATTATTACATGCTGCATCTCTTTCCTTGCAGGGCACTGTGTTTGACCTTTCATCTTATATTGACCCCCGATCATCAATATCGATCTTATGATAAGGTGAATTAAGGATATGAACCAGGGCTAAAAAGACTGCCTCAAAATGTGTTATGGTCTAATAATTGAAGCAACTGTGTGGTGAAAAGGTCAAGGCCTCGTTGCTTGCCACATGTCACCTTAAGAGGAGTGACAATGCTCTCTGTGAGTGGGATTTCTTCATCACAGCCCATTTCATTTTTAGTGACCTTTTTTTCTGTTATTGCACCGTGACTGATTATCAGGTCAGTTATGGGTTATTTCATGCATTTACCGACTCATATTACCTGTAGAGTGTAATTATACTGAAGCATATAGAAGGGCTGGGGTTAATGGTTTATATGTGCATGGACCAGTGTGTGTGTTTGTGTGGTGCTTTATCTATTACATGGCCATAGACCATGAACAGTGAGTGACAGTCTCTGCTTAACCCACAATCTAGAGTGCTCTCCCTGAGGCTTAGCCTTTGGCGTCGGTCTATAAGTAACCATTATCAGCAATTACACAACACATTTCAACCATTATCAATATAAAAATCTTGCTGTAGCATTTTTTTTTTTTCATACCAGGACCTAATAAGATCTTCTGCAACATTTAGTATGCCCATGAACATTTAACCTACTTGCTACTCAAATTATTTTGATTTTTATAATTTGAGAATTCCATCTTTTAGATATGTATTTGTTAGCTTATTTTGAAGCCTAGTGTTGACAATGAGTAAATAATTATTCTTATACTAGGGTTCTAGGTAACGAAGCAATCGTGTGCGTATGTCTGTGGAAAACAGAAGAAAAATGATTAATATACAGCGGGTAAAATAAGTATTGAACACGTCACCATTTTTCTCAGTAAATATATTTCTAAAGGTGCTATTGACATGACCTTTTCACCAGATGTCGGTAACAGCCCAAGTAATTCATACATACAAAGGAAACCAAACAAATAAATTCAGAAATTAAGTTATGTGTAATTAAATGGAATGACACAGGGAAAAAGTGTTGAACACGCTTACTGAAATTTATTTAATACTTCGTACAAAAGCCTTTGTTGGTAATGACAGCTTCAAGACGCCTCCTGTATGGAGAAACTAGTCGCATGCATTGCTCAGGTGTGATTTTGGCCCATTCTTCCACACAAACAGTCTTCAAATCTTGAAGGTTCCGTGGGCCTCTTCTATGAACTCTGATCTTTAGTTCTTTCCATAGATTTTCTATTGGATTCAAGTCAGGTGATTGGCTGGGCCATTCTAGCAGCATTATTTTCTTTCTCTGAAACCAATTGAGAGTTTCCTTGGCTGTGTGTTTGGGATCATTGTCTTGCTGAAATGTCCACCCTCGTTTCATCTTCATCATCCTGGTAGATGGCAGCAGATTTTTATCAGGAATGTCTCGGTACATTTTTCCATTCATCCTTCCTTCAATTATATGAAGTTTGCCAGTGCCGTATGCTAAAAAACAGCCCCACACCGTGATGTTCCCACCTCCAAACTTCACTGTTGGTATGGTGTTTTTGGGGTGATGTGCAGTGCCATTTGACCTCCAAGCATGGTGTGTATTATGGCATCCAAAGAGTTCAATTTTGGTCTCATCTGACCAGACTATATTCTCCCAGTATTTCACAGGCTTGTCTAAATGTTGTACAGCAAACTTTAAACGAGCTTCAAGATGCTTTTTCTTCAGCAATGGAGTCTTGCGTGGTGAGCGTGCATACAGAGGACATCCCCCATTTTGTGTTTACTGTTAATTAGCTAAAAGCATTCTAAAACACCAAACTACTGTGGTGAACATGGTAAACATCCTACCTGCAGAGCACCAAAATGTCATTGTGAGCATTTTAGAAAGCTGTAGTTAGCATTTAGCTCAAAGCACCACTGTGTCTATAAGTATAGCCTCACAATTGCGTGGCTGTAGTGTCTTAGACATGTTTCTCTACGACTGCCCTGCATTAAATTCACCATCACATCATTGCTGAATTTCTTTTAAAAGGAACTATGACAGTTCTGCGAAATTGAAGTTAAGTATGACAGAGGAATAGAATATGACCCGAAAAGCAGCAGAATAATGTGCATGCAGTGACAGAAACAAGAATGATGGAGGTAGAGCAATACAAATGGATATATTTGGGAAGACCGACAGAAATGGAGATATAAAGCAAGGTTCAAGCTCTAGCCTGCCATCTCTCTGTCGATGGGTTATGACACAAAGATAGATTCAGAGACAGCTTTACTATTTCTCTGTTTGAATGCAGGGGCTTAGCAAAGACAATGAGCCCAACATAGTCAATAATTTGTGTAGTCCCCCAGGTGTGGACCTCTGCAAAAACAAGAATTGCTTGATTGGGTTTGCACTATTTTTACATCCCCCTGAGGTCTAATAAATGCATCCCTGCTTTGCTAAAACTCACAATCACAAATCTGTCATACTGCCTTATAGTGGATAATTAGATCGATCACTTCGATGTACTGTACTGTAATACTTAACATGCAGTTAGACTAAGTCCAGATTGGGAGTTTCACTGAAGTGTTTTAGGGTTAATATCACAAGGGATATTTCTTGAAGTGGAAGAAAGAGAAGACGCATCAAAAAATCTTTTTGAATGGTTGACTTATTGAATTTGCCTGAAGCCATTCTGTACTACTCAGCTAAATGAACCAAAGGGAAATTCACCAGGCAAGGCAAGTGCCTCTTTTCCACTGTTAGAACCAACCTTACAGCAATTATGTCAGTTAGGGGATGGAAAATCCATGTGAAATGACTCCATGGGTGAGAAAATATAAAGATAAAAAGGCAGAAATTAGCTCTTATGTACAGAGCAATGGCTTGTTGATTGTAAAAGTATAGTCTATTGCACCTTATAATTCAAATAATCAGGATCAACAGAGTAAAGAAAATTGTAATGAAACAGGGAAAGGTTGTAAAGACATAATACCTACAGTAGTTCGAATGCACTAGATCACATACATAATATAAGCAGCTATTTGATTCAATCACATAATTTCATATTTCACTATGTTATACATTACTTGCACAATGTAATGGGCTCAATGCACTACAAGTGGGAACTACTGTAGGACAAAAACATCGCCAATGGGTTGAATTGACTATTATTGTATATTTCAGCCTAATTATTGCTCAATCAGCCACAGAGCCAATCTGTCAACTGCAAGAGTATTATAATTTGCTGTGTTTCATAAGTGCTGAAAATGAATGTATAAGTTTTGGCATTCTGTCAGTTGGATTGTGCTACTTGTGTACAAGTGATGCACCGCCTCCATATGGTATAAATACAGTTTAAACGCCTGCAGTTGAGGCGTATTTATAATTTGAGAATTCCATCTTTTAGATATGTATTTGTTAGCTTATTTTGAAGCCTAGTGTTGACAATGAGTAAATAATTATTCTTATACTAGGGTTCTAGGTAACGAAGCAATCGTGTGCGTATGTCTGTGGAAAACAGAAGAAAAATGATTAATATACAGCGGGTAAAATAAGTATTGAACACGTCACCATTTTTCTCAGTAAATATATTTCTAAAGGTGCTATTGACATGACATTTTCACCAGATGTCGGTAACAGCCCAAGTAATTCATACATACAAAGGAAACCAAACAAATAAATTCAGAAATTAAGTTATGTGTAATTAAATGGAATGACACAGGGAAAAAGTGTTGAACACACTTACTGAAATTTATTTAATACTTCGTACAAAAGCCTTTGTTGGTAATGACAGCTTCAAGACGCCTCCTGTATGGAGAAACTAGTCGCATGCATTGCTCAGGTGTGATTTTGGCCCATTCTTCCACACAAACAGTCTTCAAATCTTGAAGGTTCCGTGGGCCTCTTCTATGAACTCTGATCTTTAGTTCTTTCCATAGATTTTCTATTGGATTCAAGTCAGGTGATTGGCTGGGCCATTCTAGCAGCTTTATTTTCTTTCTCTGAAACCAATTGAGAGTTTCCTTGGCTGTGTGTTTGGGATCATTGTCTTGCTGAAATGTCCACCCTCGTTTCATCTTCATCATCCTGGTAGATGGCAGCAGATTTTTATCAGGAATGTCTCTGTACATTTTTCCATTCATCCTTCCTTCAATTATATGAAGTTTGCAGTTACAGTTCAGCTGCTTGCCCCTCTTGTGTTTTGAGTAGACAGATTTCTGGGATTCATTTATGTGGCAAAACTTGAAAATGGCTTACTATGAAGTGCTGCTATGGTCAAAGATGTTAATTAGTCCGGTTTACTAAAGTAAGCCTGGCATTAGTGATTATTTTACTTTAGATATATTAAGCCTGCTGGTACCATATTTGCAATAAAAACATATATATACTGTATATATAGAGTACAGTACCAGTCAAAAGTTTGGACACACCTTCTCATTCAACTACTTTGAAGAAACTAAAATATAAAACATATTCTGGATTGTTGAGCATTTGTTTGTTGAATGAGAAGGTGTGTCCAAACTTTTGACTGGTATTGTATATATATACACAGTATATATATATATATACATACATACAAGATGATCTCTGCCAATTTGTTGATGGTCTAAGGCCAATGATTTGTTGATAATAGAATAATCTTCATGGGAATAATTACACATGCAAATTATTCCGCTTGTTCAGCCCTAAGCTGTCTTGCTTGTGTTTTTGTATTCCTTTTTAGCTTTGCAATAATAATGATTCTGACTTGCAAAACAACAACCGAGTACACGTGTTTGTTCCCTAGCTTACAGATAATGCACTCAAGTATGGAGCGCCAGCTGTTGCCTGCAGTACAGTATGCTAATTGCCACTGCTTTGAAAGAATAGTTATGCATAAAAGCATACAGTATTGCCTCAGCCTATAAGATGGACTGTGAAGTGTGGAGCGTATGTAAAAAGAACATTAAGGTATTGTTTAAAGTCGTGCTGAAATGATAATGTGTATCTTATACTTAGCTTTTATATCTTACGTTTTATTTCAACAGCTTGCTCATTTGAATATACGTAACTGTGATGTATTATCACTTACTATGCAGGTGACACCATGTGATGGTAAAATTGTTAAAGAAAGGACAAATTCATCCATGCCAGGTAGTTAACAAGTCTGCTGCACCAGTTTGGATTGGTTAAAACAACCGTTTAAAATATGTGTGCTGTTCTGTGCCAAGTGCTGCTATTACACCATATAGAGTCCCCTAACTTCACTCCTCTATCACTGCTTCGTGAACTACATTATTGTCTGTGACTTGACTTGCAAGCTGCGGTTACAACAGAGCAAGATGGTCACGCTGCAGGCACCCTTGTGGCTCACCTCAAGAGCGTAACATTGAATATAAATAAGACACTGGTGTCTGTCACATAACATGAACACTTTACAATTGAGACCAATCCATGACAAATATGTCGCAAACTATGGCCTCAAAAGTTACCAATGTTCAACATCAACACCACTCCTGAAACACAACCTTAACCGCTTTTTCTGGTAGGATATTGGATTACCCTAACTGTCTGAATTTCCATATATGCATCTTTAAGATCTTACATTTATATTTTATGCCTTTTGGTGCTTTAAATCTGCTGTAGTTTCAGTTCCATACAGAATGTGCAGAAGTTCAGATGTACAGAAGGCCAAATCAAACATGCTCTTTATCCTGTCTTTTTATCCCGATCCGAGTCTAAGCCGATACTTATGTTGACCTTAATATTGATTAAATATGTATACTAACAGCTTCAGCCTTGTAAATTTGGCATGCTTTATTTTTCAAACGCTGCTTAATCCTACTACTATAAAGTTGATAAGCTTGAATTTTATGAAAAGGTTTACCTTGTAGAACTCATCTCCTGAAACTGATGTACTAACTAATGTACTAATGTACTACGATGTACAGTACCACTCACAGTTATTCTGTGGTGTTAAAAAGTGATCATTCTACCTCATTAGTCTTTGGCTGAGTACAGACAGTGTCTTGCAGGGAGTTCTTTAACCACAAAGTTTAAATTTGACCTAAAATCAAGTTACTCACAGAGTTACTGTTAATTAGCCGTTGAAAGTGCTGGTCAGCAGCACCAGCAAAAAATAAGAAGCCACCTAGTATTTTACATCAAACGTCACTCTGGTTATATTTAGGGCTTGACTAAAAAATTGGCCTGATTTAAGATATATCTGATATATAGTTATCGGTTAATATAGTATTAATATTGTAACAAGAAAGTGAACTAGAGAAATGTCAATTATGTGTTTGACGTAATCTAGAAATACATGCTGTATAATCTGAGACTTCATCTGATATACAGTTTTTATCAGCATTTGTAAAGTCTCATCATACAATTATTGTTATTTGCCTCGAAAAATCCAGCACATGACAGGTTCTAATGATATGAAGTGTTTTCTTTACATTTGTTTGAGTGATATGTTATGTATTGTTATCAGAGGAAAAAAAGTTTTTGACAATTAACCTTACATTGTTTAATTACCATCATCAGCCTCAGGACCGTTTCTTGTAGCATTCATTTACCCCCACCGCTGCCATAACAACCTACTTGTTTGCACAATTTTCTCACCCAACACTTCACCTGGCCTTCTCTGTCAATGGATGTTGGGCTTGTGGGCAGCGCACACAGCCACACACAGCCACACACACAAAATGCAGGACTATTGATTTGTTGAGCGCTTTGGTCGAGCAGCCCTGACTGGCCTTGCCCCTTGGGTGAGACACACAATCGGCAGCGGATGTGCTGCTCCTAAACTGTCCCTGGGCACCATTTCCAATCCCTGTAGATTCATGATATTGATTTCAACCATTTCTCCCTCCGCCAGCATCTTCTCCTCCTCCATCATGTCCCCCTTTTTCTTATTTTTTCATCCGACCTCTGTTGTTTTGTTTCTTGTTCCCAGAGGAAATTCAGTGATAAATAAAAGACAGGCATCAGTTCTTGAAAAAAAAAAGAAAGAAAAGAAAGCAGCCCTGGAGGAAGAAGAAGGAGGGAGGGGTGGAAAATCATGACAAGAGTCAAATGTGGTTACTTTTGTTGCGGAGGCAAGGGAAAGCGCTGTCATGCAAAGGGATAGAGGAGGGAGAGAAAAAAATACATTAGGCTGGTGTGATTGCATCAGGGCCCCCTCGCAAAAATACCCACTGTGCGACGCTATCTCTCCAGTCATAGTGAGGTGTCAATGTGGATTCAATCAAACCTGGATATGTGTTGGAAATGAATTAATATGTTTTTTAAGGGGGATTGTATTCAGTGCAGTGGAGAAATTGGTTTTGTGTACAGTAGCTGTTTTACATTTCCTTGACAGTTGAATAAAACGGGTTACAATTTGGCTGCTGAGCTCCTTCATTTCTGCTGAGTGAGACCTCTCTCCCTCCTCCTCTTCCTCCTCCTTCCCCGTCTCCTGTCAGTTTCTCCTCCCCCCTCCCTCCCTCCCTCACTACCTCCTTTCACTCACTCTCCATTTCTCTCAGCTAGTTCTCATTGTCAGACTGTGTAATTGAGGTAATGCTGTTAATGATGTGTGAGTGGTCTCTCTTTTCTCTGTTACGCACACACACACACACACACGCAACCACACGCATTGATGGAAGCAGATAGGGCCCTTTCATTAGAGCTGGCACGGCAAAGACAAGGCAGCGGTGGCTTACGGGCACAGACGACCTCGCCATGGGGGAAGCAGGAGCTTTAAACACTAATTAGGATGACTTTGGGAGACAAAACAGGTAGGAAGGGGTGGGGGGAATACAGGAGGGAGGGACGGCATAGGTGAAGCATTCAAGTAAAAATGACAGGGGAAAGGTAGATACAGACATGAGGAATGACGACGACAGAAGAAGTCACAATAGACAGAGACAGCCAAATTCATGGATAATTTAGACAGACAGAGAGTGAAATTTAGAGAGTGAAATTGGCAGCTTCACTGCAATCAGACAGGTCTTGCCAGAGAGAGGAGGTGTATGAGGCTTCTAAAAATACCCAAGTACCTGATGTGTCCACACTGCTATTACATGGGAGCTGTTCACTTCCAGGGTGCTTGGAGAGAAGTATAACCAAAAATCCTATTTCTGACTTTGGTAGATTACAGTTATTATGTCTGTCTTACGTCACAGACGTGTCAATTACTGTGAAAAGAACACAAGGTCACCAAGTAGTATCTATTAAACACTCTTCGTAGAACACACGTTCTATATGTAAATGCCAGGGCTGCACTATAAAACCCACAAAGAAAGCCGACAGTATTAGGAGTCATGATGCTGTAAAGAGGCTGTTTTGCAGAAGCAGGAGATCACCAAATGGACATATTAAGTAGATGATTGAGTGGGGGTTAACGAAACATTTAATAGTTAACAGCTTAATTGCTTTCTTGCTAAGAGATAGATGAAAAAAAAAATAGATACCACTCTCATGTCTGTATGCTAAATATGAAGCTTATTTTAGTAACTGGTTGCTTAGCATTAAGACTAGAAACGAGTTGTTTAATCCCTGGAAAAAAAGTAAAAAACATACATGTCAGAATATTTCTTGGCCCAGCGCTGCTCATTGCCTGGCCACCTCACAGCGACGACAATACTGCAGAAAGAGACTGCATCTGGCAAATAAATATTGGTGAGCTTTAGAGGTGATGATAGTAAGAAACAGGTTTTCAATTTGTGCTTTGCTGTTTCCCAAAATGTCAAACTGTTCCTTTACAGAATGTTGGCCATTTGGCATGTTTTTTGGTGGTTAGGCGTATTGTACTTTACAAGCTAAAAAGGATAGCAGTAATGTCATTATCCCATTTTTTGTTTCATAGTAATATTATTTTTTATTAATAATAACTTTTTAAACTATTTTTAATGTGAATAAAGCATAATAGTATAATCCCATCTTTACACACCACTTGCTCCAACCATGCCCTAAGGACAAAAAAGAAAAAAAAAATACACATTTTTATATGAAGCATTAATAGCAGTAGCTGGTAAACCTCAATAAATAATGAGAATCATAATCAACTTTATTGACCATGTATGCCTGCACATACAAGGAATTTGGCTCCACTTATTTCGCATTTCTCTCAATTTACTTACACAGAAAATAGAAAAAACAGCTAAGGACAAGGACAACAAAGCTGGGAAATTAAAGGGACTGTTATGTACATATGTAATAAAAAAATAAATACAAATAAACGTCTGGTCTGTAAACCCCTTAACATCTACTTGACAGTTTCATTTTAATGCACATTAAGATTTAGTACGTTTTACAATTACAAACTGTGCCTTATATAGAGGTTACTGGTTCAGGGACATACGTTACATCCACTCCAAAAATGTCAAGTTCCCATTTATGGAAATAAATAAAAGGCATACTGACACCTTACACACCCAACCATGTTCACAACAACCTACATGCACACCCAACCTGCCCCCTCTCCCTTACAAAAAAACCCAACATGTTCAGTCCAACCACTGAATCAATAGACAGAGTGTAAGTGCTGTGCCGTTGTTGCTATGGTGCGATTGCATGCTGACCGGCTGGCAGTCTGCTATCTGTCAGCCTGAACAGCGCAGTAAACCGAGCTAAACTGCTCTACTGTACTCCTCTGTGTGCTCCATGTCTGTTGCAATGTTAGACAACACCTGCTCAGGGGCTCTGCTGCGTTACTGCTGTCAGCCCAAAGCCCCCAAAAAAGCTAGAACACACACACATGAATGACTGCTGCGGCATGCATATGTAGAGTGGACACTCATAGTACATCCTACTGTAAAAACACACACACACACACACAGACATATGCAAACGCATACTGAACCCCAAGTTGACCATTGCAGCTAGACTCATTACCAAACCTGAATCTACATGTATCAAATTCATTTTTGTTATGTCATAGTTAGTGTACATACGCCATAAAGTGTAGCATAGGCGTGGTCCATCCGATCATGTAAAGGCATTAAGGCAACAAAAAATGAAACACGCATTGCCTACGCCACATGTGCATGACGCCTGTGTCCCAATCGTGTAGAAATTGTATGGGTAATTTCAGAGGTCTTTTAAGGTGCTAGTGAGGCGTTTGAGGTACTGGTGCGCATGATTTTTGATATGCTTCACCCCTCATAAACTTAACGCACATGACAGTGGGAGCCCTCACACACACACACACACACACACACACACACACACACACACACACACACACACACACACACACACACACACACACACACACACACACACATACAGTAGATGCACATGCATACACACAGTGCCTTGTTGCTGCTGTCAGTTTAGCCAAATCACTGCTGGAATCACTCATCACTACAGCACCTCATGGGCTGCTTTAGCCAGCAGAGGACAGATGCTGCGTAGGAGTGTGTATGTGTGTGTTTGTGTGTCTGTGTGTTTGCAATTGCATGTGCCTGGGAGGTGTTATGTCGAGAAGTACTCTGTGTGTGTGTGGGTGCCTGCATAGCAGAAGCAGGACAGGCTAGATTAGCTGAGGGCAACTGTGGTACACACACGCACACGCACACGCACACACACACACACACACACACACACATCTGCCTGCCTCCCAGCCATCTCCTCTCTCTCGCAGCTCCACAGTGGCCTCCCTTTAGCAAATAACACCATTCATTATCTGCATGAAGCCCTGAAATCAACTCCATGGACTAGATTTGTGTATTGGTGAATACAAACGGATTCTTTCTACCAAATACGACCAACAGCTGCTGCTGGGAGGTTTTTTTGTAACTGTTATCCTCAGTACTGCTTAATGAGCTTTAAGTTTTTGGAGTGTAATTGGATGTTATGTTCTCAGTATGAAACACACAACATCAAAGTGATTTAAAAAAACTGAAACTGCTTCAAAAATGACATTGGTTAATAACTTGAGACTGCAATGTTGTAAATGTTTTGAAAGAGAAACAGGGAGTTAACAAGGAGCCTTACCAGTTCTGTAAAGCTGTACTTTTGTACAGCAGTGCATTTATTTAAATACTAACATTGGCATGCTCACAATAACAATACCAACATGCTGATGTTTAGCATGTGTTCACCATGTTCACCATCTTATTGCAGCATGCAATAATACATCTAAAGCGAGTGGGGATATCATTAGCTCTGCAGGTATTTGGTCATGAACCAAAGTATTTCACAAAGATCAGGGGATCACCAAAGGTAATACAATTGGGAGAGGGGGACAGTGTCAATATATAGGTGGCCCAAGATGAAATAGTCAGGAGGTTCAGCAAAGTCAGTAAGATTTGTCCTCCAGGGGACATTAATGTCCGTCCAATGTGCCAAGGTAATCAATCAGATAGTTGCTGAGATATTCCGGTCAGCTAAAGTGGTGGACAGAGCAACAGAATAGAGTTTGATGAAATATTCTATCAAAGTATATGTTGTTTCATATCCCAACAGGCATAGACATATATCATGGTGCAGTATAATACATTTTGGGAAATTCCGTTTTTTAACCCTTGTGTTCATTTACATATGTTTAGGCACTTATAATTCATCAGTCTGCACGAAAAGCCTCATAATGACTTGCTGATGGAATATATCTCAAGCAGATCTGCATTGTGTCATGTGTTTCCTTTATTATTCCTTTCAGATTTAGCGAGCATCTGCAGCAGCTATATCAAAACATTGCACAGACTCCCAACCAAATTCAAGTCTGTTTTTTTTGGCTGTAAAACCTTTACATTCTACATTCTGAAGACAGCCACTGTTTGTTTAATTGTGTGCGTATGGTGTGGTACATACAGTATCTTGTCTTTATCTTTAAAATGTGTACCTTTAAAATCTCCTCTATAATCTACAATCTCTTTCTCGTTGCCTGCATCTGTCTCAGTTTATTCTCCCCTCAATCATCACAAGTCTCAGAGTCCCTGCAACTAAAAAAAAAACCCCCGCCTTAGTCTGATTCTTCCACCTGCATGCATCACAGTAGGATGGTTGTATATGACTGATGAGCTGTGCTGCGCTGGGTCTTCTGTCAGACATAACATCGTCTGAAGGTCAATTTTTGTTTCATCAGACCACACGTTTTTGTGTCATGCTCGTAAAGCTTTAACATGACTTCTTTTTTCAAACATTTGGTATGCTGCTTTGGGTCTTTGGTCATCTTCCCGATCAAGGTACTTCACACCTGATTACTCAACTTCATAAAGCAGGAAGTTGTGGAAAGAGTGAAGATACTTACTACTGTAGCTTTTTAATGTTTTTGTATACTTTTTGGGAGTTTTGTCATACTCGTGGCGCTGCTTTAAGGGTGTCAATGTCAGTCTGCATGGTAAGTTGGTCAGTCCACCACTTTGTTCCCGACTGAAAGAGCTCAACAACTATAAGATAGATTGCTTTGACATTTCGTACAGACATTTATGGCCCCAGATGATGTGTACCAATTACTATGGTGCCCCTGACTTTTCCTTTATGACCACCATGAGGTTCACATTTGTGGTTTTGAGTGAATGATTATGGTTACTCAGTTTTGGTCGTTGAAAAGAAAGGCTACTTCATTTGGTTTGTGACCTCTCTCCCCCTCTAGTCCGCTTTTCTCCTCTATGGAAAACTCTTAGCTAACGGACAAAAGACTGCAGAAGCGCTCTGGGAGCCATTCAGGCATTTTTGTGAACCTAATGGCAGGAGGCGCCATGGGGCCGTTGTCACAGTTACATTACAACTCCAGTGATACCAATGCTGCAGGAAACACATGTCGGAGGATTGAATTACATACAGGATTACATTGTATAATTAAAGTGAAGGGTGTAAATGCTCTCTTGAACTGACACCTGTGTGTGCTTGTGTGTATATTTGTTTGTACAGTTGTGATGCTTTTTCAGTTGGATTTGCGCATGTTTTATGCACTGTCCTCTTGACTGCTTCTCCTCTGTTCCATCATTAGAGGTCAAAGGTGATCATGAGAGAGGGTACTACCGCACTGCACTGTGTGTGTGTGTGTGTGTGTGTGTGTGTGTGTGTGTGTGTGTGTGTGTGTGTGTGTGTGTGTGTGTGTGTGTGTGTGTGTGTGTGTGTGTGTGTGTCCTGTTTGCAAGGGGTCAGGCTCATTTGTAAGCTGTCAAACAGAGATGCTCGGACAGAGATCAAGAGCAGCTCACAGGGGCTAGTCCTGCTCTCCAGGGGAAATGGATTCTATTTGATGTTCAGTAAAAGCAGGAGGGAGAGAGTGATGGTGGGTGGCAGGGAGGGGAGATTGGGGGAGAGTAAAATAGTTAGGGAATGCAGAAAGAGAGAGAGAGATAAAGAGTCGATATAGTACTTTGTGTTTCCTAAAAATCCTTAGGATTGGTTAATTGCAGAAGGCAAATTGTATGTATGTACCTGTACCTATACGATTGACGATTGTAATAATGATAAAGTTACCAAGTTAAATCAGAAAGAGAGGCATAAAGACAGATAGAGCTTGAATTGAAGAGGAGAGAAAGAATGAAAGAAACAAAGAGGGTGGTCGTTAAATTTAGCAGATTAAAGGTGGTTAGAAAACAGGGAGATCGACTATTTGTGATGAGGTAAGAAAACAGGAGCTTGACTAATGGCTGCCAAGAATGCACCTCTAACTAAAGGGGAGCTGAGAAGAGAGGGGGAAATTTTGTTTCTGCTGCTAATGCTCATCTGAGTGTTAATGAATGCTCATGTAGATACAAGCCAAAGCGACATTATCCTTTCTAAATTTTAGACCATACCGCTCATCTCTAACGTGTAGCTTTCAATCTGAAAACCAGGTTTTTAAACTGTTAGGTTGTGGATTATTGTCTCCACAATGTTTACAATGCATAGTTAAAGTAATGGCTCATAATGGAATATAATCCTATTATACTGTACTAAAATCCGATACAAAAAGAAAACCAGGAGGTTGTTATCTATAATACATGAAGGTATTGCAGTAGCTGTCTTGGCATCACATCATAAGTAGAAACAGTCACAGCACAGAAACCAACCTTGGAATGGAGGCCTTTTATACTATCGCCATATGGCTGACGTGTAAAAAAAGTTAAATTCAAAACAACAACTCAGACAATAAAAACCTCCAACAAATGCATGAAGACTTGCTCCAATTGCTGCAGACAGACACAGGCGATACATTGTAAAGGCTGCCACATCTTTTTTCCACTGGTGGCTGTGAGGGTGAGATCCTGTTCATCATAATTTTGTAATTATACTTTGACACTTTGAGCAGAGATGGAGGAGAGGTACAGACTCCTACAGCGAAAAGAAGGGTGGAGGTGGGAGTCTATCTTTATGTATGTAATACCCCCTAACATATCTCCATGTGTCTGCTAATCATCTCTTCTGTCAGCACCTCTCCCTCATCTCTTCTCCACCCTCCTCTCATCTCACTCCCTGATTTTCCTATCAAACTTTCTTCACCACATTGCCTTGCTTTCTGTATCCATCTCTCCATCGCTGTCTGAATCCCATTCCATCTTATTCTCACCTCTCAAACTCTTTCCCTCCACTATTCATCTCCTCCTCCGCCCCCCTATCCATCCTATTCTACTTCTGTTGGCATGACTGATTGCCCAAACTGGGGCTGATTCTCCGCCGCACCGACTGCAAAGTATCCCTTACGATCACAAATATGTCACCCCCGATACCAAGCCTCTGCGTGCATTGATTACCCCACATTGCACGGAGATAATCAGTGGGCGTGACCAGGTTGTGAAACATGATGGGTCCTTGCTTGTGTTTAAATGAGGCCGATCTTGCTGGTTTTTTAATCAGGAGGCGCAGAGGACGCTTAATCAAGCAGTATTTTGATGGATTCACGGAATGGGAAACCCATTCATCAAGTCAATTACACATTAATCATGAGCTCACCCGCAGATTTGGGAGTGAGACATGAGGAGGGGCTCCACTTTGTTCTTGGAGTGAATTGCAAGCGGCATTATGTAAAACCCTCTTATCCATGGCAATGAGTTTGTGAGTTATTGTACAATACAATGCAGCCTTTTGAAGGATGTTGATCAGCCAACCGTTTGAGTGCTCTACAAAGATGGATTCTTGAAGTGGCTACGTTGGATCAATACTCTGAAAATGTAGCTGTGAGAATATTAGTAAACATCAAAGGAACATGTATAGTATTGGAATGAGTAAAAAAAATGCATTGATTGCGTTGTCTGTACATTAATGCAGAGCTATGAACGCTTTACACGAGATTGGATGTAAATTAAAATCCATTCACTTTCAAGTTTAGACACAGTGTGATTGATATTTAGATATTGATGCTTATATTCCCTCACCTTTTGGAGTGCACTTTGTGGACCATTCAATTTGCATAACTCCCAGTGCCCATTGGTATTGAGGTCACAACAGGTGAGCTATTCCCACAAACCTCTCATCAATAAATCATTCAGACTGACAAGCTCATAAGGCTCATCACGAAATCAGGCATGAAATATGAATCATGAAAGCTGCGGCAGAGAAACTGTAGTGTGCGTAGCTACAGTGACGCTCATTGGCTCTAAACACAACACATCTTGGCAGCAACCGAGGTAAATAACTGAGGATCTGGAGAGTAAAGGAGAAAAAACGCAGTATGTTTTTTCTGTAAATTATGTACATCTCTTTCCATAAGCTCCACATCCACCGCTGAACTGAAAATTCACAGCTTGTGCATATTCATGAAGGAACACTTATGTAAAAGTGTTTTTTTTTTCCTTAACAATGTTGATACTCTGAGATGAGAGGAAAAGAGTAAGGCTAAAAAAAACTTTCTCAAAGATAGATACACTGTTTAACTTCAAAGAAGTAATACGGTGTACTTTTCCTATGACAGCTGAGGCTAAAAATATTTATTTGGAGTGTTTATACATACAGATACAACGTCCAAGACATTTGGAACGATACAATGTGATGAACAGATTGATTCAAAGTTGAGAGTTCAGCTGTGATTTCCGACTCATTTCAGGGTTTTAGGACTCATTCCATCACTTAGTAAATCAGCATTGAGGTCAGTCCTGCCAAGGGGAATTGTATTATAGTGGTTCATGTATACGTTTGACATTCCTCTCAGTGAGGAGAATTTTAGATTTCTTTTTTTAATTTCACAGTAAAAATGCATGTAATTTGTCTTATTCTTTGATTTTCCTTTTTATAATGTAAAGAATATGATTTTTCTAGTCTCCCTTAGCACAATACTCACATGCACTATGTACATTTAGATTAGATAAAATTAAATAAAAATGGTCGCTGTAATTGAACTCTTTCTGAAATTACTAGCACGTG